>NC_056525.1:5041852-5052788 GCF_019175285.1 Sceloporus undulatus | reverse complement strand
GGTGATATGATAGCCCTATTTAAATATTTGAAAGGATGTCACATTGAGGAGGGAGAAAGCTTGTTTTCTGCTGCTCCAGAGAACAGAACCCGGAACAATGGATGCAAGCTGCAGGAAAAGAGATTCCACCTCAACATTAGGAAGAACTTCCTGACAGTAAGGGCTGTTCGACAGTGGAACACACTCCTTCCTCAGAGTGTAGTGGAGGCCTTTAAACAGAGGCTGGATGGCCATCTGCCGGGGATGGTTCGATTTGGATTTCCTGCATGGCAGAGGGTTGGACTGGATGGCCCTAGTGGTCTCTTCCAACTCTACAATTCTATGATTCTATGATGATTCTATGACAATAGTGTGTTGCAGGGTTTCTTGACCAAGATTCCCTGGAACCCTAGGCTTCTGCAAGAGTTTGCTAGGGAATCCATGAGAGATTGTGTGTGGTGTAGACATAATACTTTTTATGTATGACTTCCCTGAAACCTAAAAATTATTTCAAGGGATCCTCTAGGTAAAAAGGCAGAGAAAGGCTGGTGTAGAGAACACAGAGGGATTGTAAACATCCTGTTCTACTGGGCAGCAGCTGCTGCACACGACAGATATCATTACACATAAAAACCAACCAGAAATAAAATGAAAAATATACCAATTTAAAATTCAGAGTTTAAGATTGAGTGGGTAGGCCTGTTGGAAGAGACAGCTCTTTAACACTGTTTTAAATTCAGTCAACATGCTTAGCTGTCGAATCCCTCCAGCAGGTCATTTCACAGTCTGTCTGCAGTATTCTTAACTAAGGGCCTGAACAGACAGACCAAAATAAAGCTGCTTCAGGTCACTTTGGAGGTATAATGTTTAAATGCTGCATGCATCCTAAGAGGACGGAAGCTGCGCCAAAGCCACACTCCAGTCCTAAAGACTAGAGTGCATCTTTTGTGCAGCTTCTGGCCTCTTAAGATACATGTATCGTTTAAACAGCATACCTCCAAAGTGATCCGAAGCAGCTTTATTTTGGCCTGTCTGTTCGGGTCCTAAGAGACGAAACAAATGGGCAGGAAAAAATGACTTGTAGCTGCCTTTTTCATAGCTGCATCGAAACCCCACCAACCACACTGCCTGCTCCCAAGCCGGCTGGAGTGTGCATGTCATGGCCACATGGTGCTGCTTCACACTGTGCCACTGGGTACTTGTTTTTCACTGCCCCCCCATCTCTGCACACCTTCACAAGAGCATGTCACTGGCAACTGCCATCTCATTGGATGACCATCCCTGTGAACCCGCACTCATTCACATGTGCAGTGTTTCATTGGGACAGGGCACTGGAACAGAGGTGTGCCCATGCAGATGCCAGGAAGATACACTCATGCCCTCCCTTCACCCCATTCTCCCCCTTTGACTGTCTATTTTGTATATGTTGTACTCATCTATATGAGAGGTGTCATGGGGTCTGAAAAGACAGGCCAAAATAAAATTGCATCGGGACATAGTTTTTTGTGGGTTTTCGGGCTATGTGGCCATGTTCTAGAAGAGTTTTTTCCTGACGTTTCGCCAGCATCTGTGTCTGGCATCTTCAAAATTTATCTGAAGATGCCAGCCACCGATTCTGGAGAAACATCAGGAATAAACTCTTCTAGACCATGGCCACACAACCCAAAACCCCCACAAAAAACTATGGATGCTGGCCATGAAAGCCTTTTACTTCACATTGCTTCGGGACACTTTGGAAGTGTGCTGTTTAAATGACACATGCATTTTAGAGGCTGGAAGCCATGCCAAGGCCATGCTCCAGTGCTAAGGACTGGAGTGCAGCTTTGGTGCAGCTTCTGGCCTCTTCAGATGCATGTGTCATTTAAAAAGCATACCTTCAAAGTGACCCAAAGCAGCTTCATTTTAGCCTGTCTGTTCAGGCCTACAGCTACTTCTTGGTTTCGGTCCAAGTTGCCTACTGGACCACCTCCACCCCATAGACTCAAGTCCTCTGTGGGAATGTACTTCAACTGGGCAGGACTAGACTGGCAACTATCACCCAGAGGATTTTTTTCCTTGGCTGCCCCTAGACCGTGGAATTATCAGCTGGGATAGATTCGAAAGTTAAACATGCTGTCTAAATTTAAAACAGTAGGCCTACCCAGTTGATTTTTTAAAAAATGGATTTTAAAATAGTATATTTTTAATGTCCGGATTATTCTGGTGTGTTATCATCATCTCAATCTTATGTTCAAGTGTTTTGACCTGTGTTTTTAAGTGGTTTCATGCATTTAGTTATCTGTTCTATTTTAATTTAAGCTGTACCCCACTTTGAGCCTTGGGGAGAGGTGGGTAAGAAAGAAGAAGAATGTTTTGTTTGCAAGCTGTGCGGGTTTGACATGTATTATGCTGCCTACTGGCTTCTTGTCATTCATGTTTTACACTTATTTAACTTTTGTTAAATAAGTAGCTGATCTACAATCCCAGCCCTCATTGATAAACATGGAATGAACACAGCAACATAAGCATAATTAGCATAAGTAAAAACACTACCCACTATAAGACCAGCAAAAAGTGAAAATGCAAACGCTGGATGGAGTTGATTACAAGCAGCAAGAGACAGAAACAGCATAAAACATGAATGACAAGCAGCCAGCAGGCGGCGTGATACATGTCAAACATGCGCAGCTTGCAAACAAAACACAATTAAGGACCTGATGATAGGCAAGACAGGAATTCAAGATAATCTCCTGTTTTGACATTTCTTCCTTGGTAAAAGCCAAACGTCTTGCCGGACTGCCAAAATATGCAAACATGATTGAAAACACAAACAATTACTGTGCCACGATGGGAGATAGCCATTTGCTCGTTGTAAGAAAAGACTCACTGGCTGCTTAGAAGCATTAAAAACCCTGTGGGTAAGGCTGGAGGGAAGGGGATAGACTATTTTAAATACATGAAGTACTATGTTTTAAATATATTGTGCTACCTTTAATTTGTAAGATGTATTGAATCCTAGTTGGTTGGGGGGGGGGGGGGAGAATATAAATAAAGTAGCAGCAGGACTATAACTCTGGAGATCAGGGTTCGAATCCCTGCTCAGCCATGTAAACCCACAAGGTGGCCTTGGGCAAATCACACACTCTCAGCCTCAGGAAAAGGCAATAGCAAGCATCCTCTGAACAAATCTTGCCAAGAAAATCTTGCCAGAAGGATGCAGCTAACCCCTGGAAATATATTACCTTGGTCCTGAATGGGGAATGTAGTTGTGATGATGTAGCTATAATCTATCTCCCAGTTTGTTCCCAATAGCCATCCTTAAAAGACAGACAGACAAACCAGCTGAATGAGTTCTGCTGGTCTGGCAAGAAGGTTCAGAGAAGGGCGACAAGGATAAGAGGCATGGAGAACAAAACATCTGAGGAAAGGTGGAAGGAGCTGGGCTTGTTCATCTCAGTGATGAGAACATTGAGGAGTAACAGGATCTTAAATGTGAATACCAAAATCTATAAGTTTGTAAATCTAGCTTATGATTTCATAAATATGGGACAGAGCCAGCGTGATGTATTGGTTTGAGTGTTTGACTGTTACTCTGGAGACCAGAGTTTAAATCCCGGCTCGGCCATGTTAACGCACTGGATGATCTTGGGCAAGTGACACTCTCTCAGCCTCAGAGGATGGTAATGGCAAACCCTCTCTGAAGAAACTTGCCAAGAAAACCCCATGATAGGTTCTCCATAGGGTCGCCATAAATCGGAAACAACTTGAAAGTACACAACAACAACGCCACCCTGTGCTAATTAGAGTGATTAAGAGATTAAGTAGCAAAATGTTGTGGCTTCTGCCTTCTTTGATTCAAAATCAAAAAGACTGGGGGTGAAATGAGACAGAGGGTTCCATTCAGCCCTATGATATACAAAACAAAGTTGCAAACATATTCCAGGGGTAGCAGATTTTTGCTATTCTGAAGGGGTAGCATCCTCAGAATGCCAGACTGACTTTTCTCAACAAAATCTGTAGGTGGGCAGGAAACATTTAGACATTTTTTAGCATACATGCATGTGACAAACATTGGCTGAGATCCTACGAATATGCATAGCTTGCACGCACAGTTCCACATCTTCCCACCACCTTGCAATTGTCAAGCCCAGTATGGGACATTCCTGTTGTCACTTACTAGTGGGGAAGGGCAGAGATACAAATGTAATCCAGACTATAAAGAAGCAGCGGGCCTCAGCTGAATCTGGGAAAGAAAGAAGTGTGTGGTCTGAAATGGGATGCACCTGGTTTTACTTCCCCCAGGAGCCCAGAGTAGCCAGATCTTCATGATCTGAAATGTTTCCTCACTCTCTCTCTCTCTCTTCTCTCTCCTCAGCAGCCCTTCCTGGGTCTTGATGCTGATAGGATGGGAGGTTTTTGGATGCAGAACAGCCCTCTGTGCCCCATTCAAAAGGAGATTTACACACAAGTAAACTGTACTTAACATAAGTCCCTATCATGATGCAGGCCACTGTATTCTTTTCGCAAAAGATGGATGATGTTGAAAAAGATGCAAATAAAAAAGAAAGAAGAGGGACATTTTTGCATGTTCAAATATGGATAAGTAGCTTTGATATTAGCAAGAAAATGTGTATAATTTTGAACACTATGTTTACTGTTTAAGTTTTCTTTTAGCATGGAAAAGAAAATTCAGAAAGAGCTCCTTGGGGATGTCAGTGCAGGCAAGAGCGAAACATGTGCAAGGAGGATTATGCTTGATTTGTAGATCATTTACACAGATATTAATAGCAAACACACACACACATTAAAGTGGTGGTCAAACTGCATTAAGTGACCTTGAGCAAGTCATATTCTCCAAGCATCCTCAAATGGAGGCAGTGGCAAACCTCTTCCAAATAAATCTTTCTAAGAAATCCCTTTAATAAGCTCTCCTTATGGTTGTCCACAGTTAAAGGCACACAACAGCCCCACTGGAAATCAAGGCTAAATTCTCCCTAGAGGCCTAAATGACTAAACTGAGGCTTTCATACTTTCAACACATCATGACACAACATGACTAACTGGAAAAAATGATAATGCTTAGTAAAGAAAGCTGACCAGAAAAAACAAACTATTCTCCTTTGTGGTGCTGGAGGCAACTTCTACAGATACTATGGAATGTCCAAAGTAACATATAAATGGGTCTAAGAGCAACTCAAACTCCCCAGAAGCTAAAATAATCAAACACAGGGTAACATAGGGCCCAAACAGACAGGCCAAAATAAAGCTGCTTCGGGTCACTTTGGAGGTATGCTGTTAAAATGATGCATGTATCCTAAGAGGCTGGAAGACGCACCAAAGCCATGCTCCAGTCCTAAGGACTGCAGTGCAGCTTTGGCGCAGCTTCTGGCCTCTTAAGATGCATTTGTCATTTAAACAGCATGCCTCCAAAGTGACCCAAAGCAGCTTTATTTTGGCCTGTCTGTTCAGGCCTATACTTTGGACACAACATGAGACAACGTGACTCACTGGAAAAAATGATAACGCTTACTGAAATGGAAGGCAGTAGGAAAAGAGGAAGGCTACAGCTGCTGCCACACTACAGAATTAAAGCAATTTGACATCACTTTAATTGTCATGGCTCTATCCTATAGCATCATGGAATTTGTAGTTTGTTGTGGCACCAGAGCTCTCTGACAGAAAAGGCAAATACCTTAATATCACAAAACTACAGATTCCAGCATTCCATAGCATTGAGCCATAGCAGTTAAAACAGTGCCAAAGTGCATTAATTTTGTAGTGTAGATTGCTTGCTCCATTCACAATATGACATCCCTTCAGATATTTAAACCTCTGAACAAGAGGCCCACAGTGGACACGCTGGGTGTCCCAGCAGGACTTCCATGTAAACAATCACCACGGCATAGAAACAGAGAGATCTGGAGCAACTAAGTTTTACTAGGTTATAAGTGTGTTAAACCCTATTTCTGGAACTGAATTTGCCTGCATCAGGACTGGGGTTTGGGGTCATGCACTGCCCAAACAGGAAAATTGGGGAAATGGTCCATTTGGCCAATGCAGACAAGGCTTTTGCCACTTTCTGATCATTCAGAAAGGCAGTGAATGAATCAGACCAGTTATGGGTGTCAGCATCCATGGCAGTGGGGCAGTGAATCTGCTCTGACTTTCAGAGGCTGTACAGACCGGCATTATATGCCAACCTCAGAAAAGAGTGGGGGTGTAACTTCCACATGACGCATGGCCCAATGCTGTTCTGACACTGCCATCACACCGCCTGCCCAACTGCATGGCAGGTGGTATCACAGTGCTCCTTTGCCACTGCATCCAGATGACGCAGCACCAAAAGGAGAGCCACAAGGTATTGCCGTGGCAGCAAAAGCATCCTTTCCATGGTGCAAAAAGGGGTCTCTTTTTTGTGGCTCATTTTTGTGCCATGGAAATGCCAGGTTGGGGCTGCGGCATGTAGTTGCTGCAGCCCCAATCCTGAGCTGAAAGGGGAGGCAGCAGACTTCTCCCCTTAGTCTAAACTGTAAAGGTGCTATCCAATGTACCCAACCCACAAAATAGATCTGGCACATTGGACAGCTCATTTAAAGTTTGGGCCCAAACACAAAGTGGACTCACCAAGATGCTGCTACGGGACCTTGCTGCCCCCAGTGAACTAGACTTCATTCTCTAACAATACAGTTGGCCCTCCATATCCACAGATTCTTTATCCATGGATTCAGCCATTCATGGCTTGAAAATATTTGAATGAAACATACATTCCAAAAAGCAAGCCTTGATTTTGCCATTGTATATTACAGACACTATTTTAATTGTTGTACAAAACAGTTGTACAAAATCTCGGCTTGCCGCTCGGTAACATTGAGCGAGTCACACTCTTTCAGCCTTAGAAGATGGCAATGGCAAACTCCCTCTGAAGCAACCTGCCCAGAAAACCCTATAAAATGTCACCGTGAGTTGGGAATGACTTGAAGGCAAACAACAACAACAACAACAACAACAACAACAATAATATAGTAGTAAAAAATTAATAGCTTTTTAGTTGTACAGTACGACTCCTGTATTTGCTGGGGATACATTCCCAGACTTACCATGGATAGTGAAAATCCAACACTAGCGAAACCTAGGCCTGTTACAGACAGGCCAAAATAAAGCTGCTTCGAGTCACTTTGGAGGTATGGTATTTCAATGATACATGAGTCCTAAGAGTCCAAAAGCCACACCAAAGCTGCACTCAAGTACTTAGGAATGGAGTGTGGCTTTGGTGCGGCTTTTGGACTCTTAGGTCTCATGTATCATTGAAATACCATACCTCCAAAGTGACTCGAAGCAGCTTTATTTTGGCCTGTCTGTAACAGGCCCTATATTTCTGGTGGTAGTTGACCATAGACCTGCTGGGGGATTTCTAGATGCCTAGAGAGGTATCCTGCAATTCATTACAGTACGACCCCCATATCCACAGGGAATACATTCCCAGACTTACCATGGAAACATGAAACTATGGAATCTAGCGAAACCAATTGAAATTAATGACTTTCAGCAGAAGTCGATCATAGAGTCACACTAGAGTATCTCTAGATGCCTAAAAAGACCATATTTTCTTCAGATGCAGGTAAGTAAAACTGTGGGTATCAGTCCCATGGACAGAGGGGTCATACTATACTATATTTTAAAATGGTTGTAAGGCACCTTGAATCCCTTGCTGGAAGAGAATACAAATAAAGTGAAATAAAATGAGTAGAGAGCAGAGAGGGAGCCAAGCATGCCTCCCTCGGGCAGGAGTTCCATAGCAACAGGAGCAGCCATGGAGAAGACTCTGTCCATGTCCTCAAAAAACAAATCTACAAGAATGGTGGAGACAGTGGAGAGAGAAAGCCTTCTCTGAAGACCTCAAAACTCAGACATGTTTGTATGGGGAAATACGACCCAATTATGATACTTGAATACTGCTTTTGCTACCATGGCTGCATCCTATGGGATGCTAGATGTGAACTTTAGAGACATGTATGATTCTAGACTAGGAGAAAGAGAGTACCCCTCAGATCCAGACCACAGCCAAGGCTTGCACATTCTTTTTGTACAATATTGCCAAAATCCGACCATATCTCTCCACCTCTACTGCCAAGATCCTGGTCCATGCCCTAGTGGTCTCACGACTGGATTACTGTAACGTCCTCCTGGCTGGGCTTCCTCTTTCTCACCTCTGTCCTTTAATCTCTGTCCAGCATTCAGCTGCACGCATTATCACATCTGCCCACCGCTCTGACCACATCTCTCCTGTGTTGGCATCCCTTCACTGGCTCCCCCTCCCTTTCCGCATTCAGTATAAGCTCCTGCTGTCGACATTTAAAGCCCTCCATGAGCTGGCCCCTCCTTACTAATCAGACCTTCTTTCTCCTCACCTTCCCACCAGGGCCCTCCGTTCTGGTAGTCAAGGTCTGCTGTCCCAGCCCAGGATTTCCTCTGCCCCATCCCGGATTCGCCCCTTTTCACTCGCTGCCCCTCACTCCTGGAACCTTCTTCCCCCACAAGCAAGAGCCATCACTTCTTTAACCAGCTTCAAAATGGAGTTGAAGACCATCCTGTTCAGAGAAGCCTTCCCAGGCATTGCGTGATTGTCACTTGCTATCTGATGTTCTTTTTGTTGCCTGTTTTATTGCACCATTTCCTGTATTGTTATGTGTTTTATTTGTATTATCCTATCATTTCTTAGATTGTATGCCATAGGCAGGTTGACTCTTTTATATTTGTTGTTTTTATATACAGCGCTGTGCAAATCTACAGCGTTATATAAATAATAATAATAATAATAATAATAATAATAATATAAACTCAAATAAAACAAATACTTATCTGCTGTTGATGATGGTAGTACAATAGAGGTCTCTAAGCAAAGAATTCTAAAGAGCTCCCCAAACTTCATGCCCCAGGATTCCAAAGAACTGAACTATGGCAAATGAGATTAGATTAGATTGCTATAATTGTGCAGTGTGGAGACAGCTACAGTCTTTCAAATAGTCTTCCAAACAGTTAAAGCATTTTGACTCCACTTTGACTGCCTTGGCAGCATCCCATGAAATGCTGGGATTTGTAGTTTGGGAAGAGTGTTCTAAACAAGTTGCAAAACTACAGATCTATAGCGTGCAGCCATGACACTTAAAATGAGATTCTATAGAGTGCAGCCATGGCACTTGCAATGAAATCAAAGTGCTTTAGTTGTGAAGAGTGAAAGAGATAAAGATGTGGTTGGTTAGCCACTAGACCTGCCAGAAACAGCAAGCCAATGGGCCTGTTTATCTAACCAATGGACCTGCCTGCCATCTCTTTTATCCTGATGAAGAGGCAGAAGGAATTCAAGAAAGCAGAGCTTGTCCAAAAGTATTTGCATCTGGAGTTGTCGCCACTAGAATCAAATGGCTGCATGTTTGCCTTAAGCTCTGGAAGCCTGCTTTAATCCAAAGTCTATTCCTGGCCTCTTTCCAGCACCCAAAACTATGTGGTACAGCTCCTGCTTTCTATGCCTGATCTGGAGACCTATATCTACAGGGGAAATATAGGAAATATATGTGACCACATTGGTTGCAATGAGAGGGGATCTGGGAACTGTAATCTAAACAGGAACTTTTTCAGACTCTGCAGACTATGTGCATTGGGTCATAGCTTACCCGAAAATGGTAAAATAATAATAATAATAATAATGTAAACTCATTTGGGTTCCATTTTGGGAGGAGTCCAGGATATGAATCTTTCAATCAAATAGATACAATTCTAGTTTCCTAGGGGATTTTTGAGCATTGGTGGAATATGATCTGTTTCCTAAGAGAGTGGTAGGTGTGCCTCATCCCAACACCTGAGATTGCCACCAAGCTTGGGAGGGGGATTATAATGTAGGGGTACAATTTCCAGACTCCCTTGTCCAGAGGAGTCTAGGAGCTGCAGTCTGAACAAGCAATATTTTCAAGTTCTGAGAATTCTCAAGGGGAAAATGCTGTTCTCCAGGCTGGGAGGAAGAGCCAAAGAAGAGGCATCAGGTTTCCTGATGGGAGCTTCCATTTCTTCCCACCGTCCTTCCTTTCTCCTTTCCCCGGTGGACTCTCATCCATACAATAACTGGACCTGACTCTGCTTGGCTTCCTACATCAGGTGTGCATGTGAGGATGGTGGGTAGAGCATACCACAAGTGCCACACTGACTGCACATGGTTAAATCCTAGGCTTTGTGTGGAATGAAGTGGCCCTCCAAGATGCAGTCCCCCAAACCTTAGCGATAGCAAATAGCAGCTTTGTTTATATACTGTTTCATACTACCTAAGCAGTCTGTAAGTGATTTACAACTGTAAACTAATTGCCCCCATCAAGCTGGGTACTCATTTTAGCAACCTATAGAAGTATGCAAGCCTGAGTCAAGCTTGAGCCCTTGACTGCTATTGAGCTTACAACCTTGTGGTTTGAAAGTGAGTGGCTGCAGCACAGGCATTTAACCACTGCACCACCAGAGCTCAAACCTTGGCAGTTGCCCACCCTTACTGTGTCCTGTTTCACTTTACCATGTTGTGCTAAAGCCAATGAGGTGGCCTTATTGCTCCAGCACTCATTGTCCCATGTTCAGAATGACCAACCTGCTCCCTCTGCAAAGCAGCGCAGGTGGGTAAGTCCACACATGGTGAAAAAATGGCCTCCAAATGGCATCTTTCATTATTCCTTCCCTCCTCTTTTATTCTCTGAATATTCTCATTTTGGGAACGGAAAGAATATTCTGTACTATTTGTTTCCAGTTGAAAAACAGGTTTACTGACAGTCAGGAAACCCAACCAGGAAGAATCAAAGAGCAGAGAGACTTTTGTACACTTTTCTCCCAATATTCAAATGTTCCAAAGTGTTCTGGAGGAGTCCTTTGCTCAGCAAAACAGGTAGTGTTTTTGCGCAAAAAGACACTTTTGCCACGGAGGAAAAATGTGTTTCCTTTGCAGGAC
>NC_056525.1:5041558-5041842 GCF_019175285.1 Sceloporus undulatus | reverse complement strand
ATTATTATTATTATTATTATTATTATTATTATTATTATTATTATTATTATTACTGATAGCCTGAACCCTGTTAGGGCAATGTATTTCATGAGTGAACATAACATCGGTGAGAATTAGAATTGCGCATTTGCACATTTGCATCCAGCAGAGGGCTGCTGTTACATTAGTTTTAGAGCCAGCAAAGTACTCAATGCACATTGGTGCCTGATGTATATTGCCTTTCCTACTTAGCTAAGTATATGCAAAGTTATATTACATAATAGGTCACATAGGATTCTGATGTG
>NC_056525.1:5021695-5041548 GCF_019175285.1 Sceloporus undulatus | reverse complement strand
TATTATTATTATTATTATTATTATTATTATTATTATTATTATTATTATTATTTCCCTTAAGACCCAAGGCATCTTACAACAGATTAAAAAGCAAATGTTAAAAAATTACAAAATACAAATGATAAAAAGTGATTGAACTATCAAAATAAATTAAAACTAGTTAAAAACATAAGGCATATTTGAAAAAAGAAGCAAAAGAAAGAGAGGAAATAGAAAATTCAGGACGTTGTTTAGACAGGACAGGCCTTGTAGGATCAATTCTCAAAGACCTGTGGGACCAGAAACTCAGGCAGGCTCATAAAGGAGAATGTGGTCCATCAAATACTGTAGCTGATATAGGGCTTTATAAGACCCCCCTGGAATCATTTTAAAAGAGTCTTAAAACCTTCTTCTTTTGTCAAGCCTTCCCCCCTGAAGAATGAAGTTTGTGATTTTTGATACCATCGATTCTTTGCCTCCCCCGGATAAGTATGTTGCATGATTGTTTTCAGAGCTTTTGTATTATTGGATTTTATTATGATATTGTTGTTTGTAATGGTTTTTTAATTAGTCTGTAATCCTGCTTCGATCCTATGGGAGAGGCAGGGAAATACAAATAAAATTTATTATTATTATTATTATTATTATTATTATTATTATTAAAACCAGCACTTTGAACTGTGCCCAGAAATGGACTGGCAGCCAGTGAAGCTGTTACAAGAAGAAAGTAATGTGCTCTCTGTAGCACAGAACAGCTGCTTGGTTTTGGGACAAAACCCCGAACCCATGTGTTTTTCAGTGTAGAAAAGTCCTTCAAGACAGTTCAGAACATTCAAATTCAAGAAGAATATTATGCAAAAACAAACATAAAAAAGATTCTCCTGCAGTGGGGAGAAAATGGCATCCTTACATGCAAAGATAAACAGTCAAGGGTGTTATTCTCTGAGGATGCCAGCCACAGATGCTGGCAAAACGTCAGAAACAAACTCTTCACGAACATGGCCACATGGCCTGAAAAACTCACCAAAAAATATAGCCAAGGATGTCCATCCCTATTGCATGCTATATGTTGTTGCAGTATTGCAAGGCAATGCCTCAGAAATGTTGTATGGTTCATAATAAAAATTCTGATTATCTGGATGGATTCCTGCAACAGGCTGTTTGAAGTCCTGGAAATATTTTTGGAAGATCTTCTTTTGGAACATGAGGGAGAATTTCAGTATACGATCACATTGCTGCTTTTTTTACCTTGCTTTTTGGAGTTTGCGTGAGGAATGGGGATCTGTGGCAAACAGATGCATCTCCTGGACTGTGCGCTGCTGTTTCGACAAACGAGGGTGGACTGGATGGTATTTGTCATGACGGTTGGTGCGCCAGAACCTTGCCTGCCCTCTGCACAGTGCATGACTCTGCCTAAGAAGTTTTAATGAGCTGTACAAATTTTTGTTCCATATAGTGAATGCCAAGTATTGCTCAAAGCTTTGCAACGGCATAAAAATCCACCCGGTTCCTATAAAATCCATCAGATCCATCCAGTTCCTCAGTATCTCAAGCATGTTGCTCTGGAGCAGAGTTTCTTTTTTCCTGCTTTCTTTTCCAGGGACAGTGCACTGCATCATCTTACTACCTGCTGATACCCTCCAACATTTCGCAAATGACTCATAGAATCACAGAGTTGGAAGAGACCACAAATCATCTATTTATACATTTATTAATGCTTTTGTGTTGTTTGTAAATACAGCCGCCAATCCTTTCTTGCGGACTTGAGGTCCGTGGTCTTGAATATTCATCGAGGGGCGACTAATAGTATTAGGAAGAAGATTAAGGGCAGGGCAGTAAGATTTAACATGTAATTTGTTGTACTCTTATGAAAATATATATACTGACATTCAAACTGCAGTTGGGTTAGCAATATTCAATTATAGCTGGCCCCACCGAACCGAGAAAGAGGTATAAACACAGTCACCTTTGTATAAAGCAGCAGGCAAGCAAGTGAATAGCAAGGGAGGAATAAGTGAGAAGAAGCGGGAGTTGTTTCATCACTGGCATTAATCAGCAGCTAGGAATTACACATGGGTGGATTATTCCAAAATATCTGTTTTGCAAGTTTCAGGACACCCCATGAGAAGAATCCCAGACTGATGGGAATTTTTGCAGTTCAGGACTTAGCCTATGCAAAATTCACACACCATCGTTTCGCACAAGAAAGCAGCCCATTCTGCACAGGAAACAACAATTTTCGTACAGAACATAACACTGCTGTCCAGAAAAAGCAAAAAACCCCACATGTCAATTTTGCATGGAATAAGGGTGCATCTACACAGTAGAAACAATGCAGTCTGACCCCACTTTATGTGCTGTAACACCATCCTATGGAATCTTGGGATTTGTAGCTCTACAAGGTCCTTAGCTTTTCTGCCAAAGAGTGTTGGCGCCTCCCCAAATTATAAATCCCAGGATTCTGTAGGATGGAGCCATGGCAGTTAAACTGGTGTCAATCTGCATTATTTTTACAGTGTAGATGCCCCAAACTCTTGAACTGTGAATCGCCTCTGAAAACTGTGCAGTTGTTGAAGACGGTCTTGCAGCGAGAAGAAAATGGCTAAAATGGGATATTGCTTGCTTAAAGGGAAAATGAGTGAAGAATTGCATTCCAGCCGAAAAGATTCATGGTAAATAACCACTCTGCAACTTATGGTAATGGAGGAACGAGGTTTGTCCTGAGTTTTCGCTCTGCCTTCCCACACTTTCAGTCTTAAACAAGAATGAATGAAAGAAGCAAGAATGAATAATCTGATGAATCTTCTCAAAGTTTATGAAAGTTTTCATGTAATTTTCAATGATTCTTTGCATTTCAGACTTTTGGGGGAAAACATTTTTGAAAGGAAAAAACACCTTGAGATTTGTAAACACACTCAAGAAACTTTGCACAAAAGATAGTGTCTTCTGCACAGTGAACAAATATTTCTGCAAAGAAAACAATGTATTATGCATAAAATTCAGGTTTTGGGTAAAAATATTGCTTCCTGCAAAACAGAATATTACTTTTTGCAAAGAAAAAAGGACACAAAAGGCAAAATCATCATTTTGTGCCAGTTTTCCATTTTCTTGATGGGGAATGAGAATGTGCTGCCCTATCCTTTC
Source organism: Sceloporus undulatus (assembly GCF_019175285.1). Classification (NCBI taxonomy): domain Eukaryota; kingdom Metazoa; phylum Chordata; class Lepidosauria; order Squamata; family Phrynosomatidae; genus Sceloporus; species Sceloporus undulatus. The sequence continues at coordinate 5,038,425 of NC_056525.1, read as the reverse complement.
TCAATGAGGATAAAAATATTATTTAAATCCCTACTCTCTGATTCCTTTGAAAGCTCCATGGAGTCTGTAAGACCCGGGTTGGCAGTCTGTTAGTGAGTTTCAGTGATGTCACTGGCCTAACAGTGTGACGCTGCAGCAAAGAAGACAAATAATATTTTAGTCTACATTAATAGAATCATAGTTTACTTCAAGGGAAACAAAAGTCCCACTATATTCTGGGCTGATCAGGTTTCATCTGGAGTTCCACATGCAGTTCTGCAAGCCTCATATTAAGAAGAACATAGACAAATTGGACCTCTTGAGAACTATCAGGAGGTCATAGAATCATAGAATCATAGAGTTGGAAGAGACCATAAAGGTCATCCAGTCCAACCCAATTCTGCCATGCAGGAACTCACAATCAAAGCACCCCAACAAATGGCCATCCAGCCTCTGTTTAAAGACCCCCAAAAGGGACTCCACTACAATGCAAGGCAGTGTTTTCCACTGTCAAACAACTCTTAAGGTCAGGAAGGTCCTCCTAATGTTGAATTGGAATATCTTTTTCTGTAGTTTGAATCCATCACTCTGTGTCCTAGTCTCTGAGGCAGCAGAAAACAAGCTTGCTCCATCCTCAATATGACATCCCTTCAAATATTTAAACAGGGATATCATATCACCTCTTAGCCTTCTCTTCTGCAGGCTAAACATCCCCAACTCCCTGAGTCGTTCCTCATAGGACATGGTTTCCAGACCCTTCACCATTTTAGTCGCCCTCCTTTGGACACATGGCTCCAGTTTCTCCACATCCTTTCTAAATTGTGGTGCCCAGAACTGGACACAGTATTCCAGGTGAGGGCTGATCAAAGCAGAATAGAGTACAGTGGGACCTTGGTGTAATAATAATAATAATAATAGCTTTATTTTTATCCTGTTTCTCTGTCACAAGGACAATTGAAGCGTCTTACAATTAAAATTCCATACAACGCTAAACATAGTATCCCAGTCTTCCATTCTGGACACCCCCCCCCCCAAAGGATACAAAAACTGGTGGAACCTTAAGTCCCGTTGTCCCCAATGGTGGCACATGCATGTGCCACCACTGAGGACAACATAGTTTGCCATCCATGGATGTTGAAATCTGTGGATGGCAAGCCCATGGATGAGGCCCCACTGTAGTACTATAATATTCCTTGATCTAGACACTATACTCCAATTGGTACAGCCTAGGATCATACAGGCTTTTAAAGCTGCCACATCACACCGTTGACTCATATTCAACTTGTGGTCTACTGAGATTCTTACATCCTTTTTGCATGGACTGTTGGCAAGCCAGGTGTCCCCCATCTCTACATTTCATTTTTCCGCCCTAAGTGCAGTACCTTACATTTCTCCGTGTCGAAATTCATTCTGTTAGTTTTGGCCCAGCTTTCTAATCTATTAAGGTCATTTTGAATTTTGATCCTCTCCTCTGGGGTATTGGCTGCTCCTCCTAATTTGGTGTCACATGCAAATTTGATAAGGATGCCCTCTATTCCTTCATCCAAGTCATTGATAAAGATGTTGAATAGTAAACTGGGCCCAGAACAGAACCCTGTGTGACCCCACTAGCCACTTCTCTCCCAGATGAAAAGGAGCCATTGCTGAGGACCTTTTTGGTTCAGATCCACCTAAAAGTAGCATTGCCTAGCTCTCTGAGGGTGATATTATTGCTGAGTGTGCAGCTAAAAGAAAATACCTGGACATCTCTCTACAGCTTAACCCACTCTCCACCGCCACAGACTTCATTATCTGGGACGGGGAAAACGGCTGCTCCACTGAAAAGCTGGTTGTTGTTTTTTAAATAAAAGTCACAATTGAGTATTAAAGTTTATTGCCTTTCATCGCTGTACCTGTTACCAGAAAGCCATCAGAGTGAGATCTAGCACCTGAATAGTCCTGTTTCAGAACCTTTGTCTGCAGATTCTGAAAAAGTGGTTTTTGTGTGGATTTCAATGGGGACATGCTGGAAATAGGTTTCCTTGTGCAGAGTCTCCACCGTTGTCTCTTTTCAGGAAGGTGTGAAGGTGTAGGAGATCAATTGATCCTTCCTTTTCTGGCACAAAAATGGCACTTGTATAGATTTCTGCACATGGGAGCATCAGACTCACTCCCTAACCACATTAGGGGAAACAATTATACTTTTGAAATGAAGGCACATCTCACTGGGTGCTGAAAGAACACTGGGGTGCAGACAGAAACTGCACTGCAGAGTTTGATGTGCCTTTCAACATGCATCCTGAAGGCTGACTATAACAATTTTCTAAATCCCAACTACTGATTTCTTTCCTTTCTCCTTGATGGAAAAAGGGTCTTGATGGAAAAAGGGTCTTGATGGGAATCAGACACAAGCACAGTGTAGGATGATCATCTGTACCAGTGGAGCAACAAGGCTCTCATGGGAATCCTGCAAGGAAGATTACCATCCCATCTTTAAAAACTCTAGGGGAGCATCACCCCCAATTTAATTCAACAAATGTCTTAGCACTGATTCCTCCCTGCATCACCCTCAGAAAATATCTGCGACTGCAGATGGGCTGTAGTCACAGTGAACAGTTAAAGCGTTTTGATAGCATTTTGTTCATTCATTTATTCATTCTTTCATTCATGGGATTTATATCCCACCTGTGTCCTAAATGGGATTCAAGGTGGCTTACAATAATTTAAAAGGGTAAAGCTAAAACATGAATTACAAAAGTTAAAAAGTAAGCAGAAACTGGATTTAAACTGAAAAAACCTTGCATAGCGACTTTTGCAGATGACATTCGGGGTGAATCTGAACAGAAAGTAGAAAAAAATCTGCAAAAGCGGGTTGTTTTTCAGATGATGTTAGTGAGAATTAACATGACAGTAACCTAAATGGAAACTAGACAAAACCCACTCCTTTTTACTTTCAGAAAATCCTAAAAGTAAAAAGGGGTGGATTTTGTCTACTTTCTGTTCAGGTTAATGTCACATTAACCCCGTTGTGTATGAAAAACTACCTGCTTTTGAGGGTTTATTACGGTTTTTAAATCCCGTTTCTGCATGGGATTTTTGCAATTTGTCCCCATGTGATAAACTCCAATGACTGTGGAGACCTGGGTTTGAATCCCTGCTCAGCCATGGAAACCTATTGGATGACCTTTTGCAAATCACACACTCTCAACCTCAGAGGAACACATCTTGCCAACAAAATAGGGTGCTCTAGGGTTGCCTTACGTCAGAAACAACTTGAAGGCACACAACAACAAGGATCACAGTCGCACAATTGCAAAAGGCGATGCTACTCCGTTTAGTGCTTTGCATTTTGGACTGCAATTCTGGAGACCAGGGTTCAAATCCCTACTCAGCCATGGAAACTGACTGGGTGACCTTGGGCAAGTCACACTCTCTCAGCCTCAGAGGAAGGCAAAGGCAAACCCATTCTGAACAAATCTTGCCATCATATATTTGCCATAGGCAGGTCTCCATCAGCTGGAAATGAGTTGAACGCAGACAAGAACAACCACTCAACTTGTTTGCTAGATTCTTGGGAATCACTCATAGACTGTGTAACCAAAGTAGTAACAAGAACAACAACGCACAACCACAACTACAATAATAATTCTACTACAGTGATGTGCTTTCACTTTTTTCCTGAATTATCTGCTAAGTAATTTCCTTTTAATACCTTCAAAATACCGGCCCCACAAAAAATCAATAAAAAGGAGGGTAGAAAAATGCCTTTCCTCTTTCTTAACAACACATACATTTGTATAAACATTAAAGTTTACGGATAGTTTCCCTCCTTCAAATCATCCTTCTCCCTTTCCAAACTAGAAAGCCGCAAATGCTTGAACCTCTCAGTGTCTTCTTCTTCTTTCCGGTCACTGGCATTGCCTCATTTTTGTCCCTTTTCCTGCCACCTGCTTTTCGGTCTCCACTTCCCACCTGCTCTCTCCATTTTGCTCCTTATCACAGCATACATATATTCACAATATACATATGTGCTCTTTTTCTCATGCAAATACTAGCTTCATCGTTTGGGAGCAATTCTGTGGTTCAGGCGGGAGAAACCAAGGTGATTTTTTTCCCATGGCTGTTTTTTGGGAATTGACTCAGGCTACATCTGCAATGCAGAAATAATCCAGTTTGGCACTACTTTAATTGTTCAATGCAGTGGAATCCTGGGATTGGTAGTTTGTTGTGGCACCAGAGCGCTCTGATAGCAATGGCTGAATAGCTCACCATACTACAAATCCCAGGATTCCATAGGATGGAACCATGGCAGTTAAAGCGGTGTCCAAGTGGATTATTTCTGCAGTACAGATATAGCCTCAGTGTTGTGAATGCTTCAAACAGACTCTGCAAATGACTGATAGCGAGCAAGATTTAGATATTAATTCAGGAACGAAACTGCATTGATTCTGTGTCAAACTGCATTCATTCTGTAGTGTAGATGCATCCCCTATCTGTCCATTCCCTGTCCTGATTCGTACAGCAGGGTCTTGGTACCCAGAGCTTGGGAAAGTTATTCTTTTGGATCACAGTTCCAAGAATCCAGTACTATGCTGCCTAGAGATGCTGGAAGTTGGCCTCCAAAAGGTAGTCTCTTTTCAGCGTTAGAAAAAGGCATAAAGAGACCCAGCAACATAGGCTTATTCTAGCATGAGCTTTTGTGGATATCCGTCCGCTTTGGCACCTCCAGCTAAGATCTAATCTACACTGCAGAAATAATACAGTTTGATACTGCTTTAACTGCTGTGGCATAATGGTATGGAATTCTAGGGTTTGTAGTTTGGTGAGATATTTATCCTTCTCTTTCAGAGAGCTCTGGTGCCACAACAAGCTACAAATCCCAGGATTCCATAGCACTGAGCCATGGCAGTTAAAGCAGTGTCAAACTGCTTTAATTCTGCAGCGCAGATTAGACCTACGCCAACCAATACTCATGCTAGAATAAACCAGTTCGTTTCAAAGGTGCAGCTGGATTCCTTTATGACTTTTTAGTTCCAGTAAAAATCAGCTTTCCCAAACATTTTGGTAACCTTCTTCCTCTCACTTTATTCCACCCGGAGCTCCCAAGGATGGAGACAAGTTGTGAAATGGCAGAACCTGGTGCCAGCTGAGAGGAATTCAGTTTTGTCTGGACTTTGTCATAAATAGGAAGGCTGCTATCTAAATCCTGAATTCAGGCCCACTCTAGAAGAATAAGGGAGCCATTGTGGTGTCGAGGTTTGAGTGTTGGCCTAGGACACTGGGAGACCAGGGTTTGAATCTCATTCTTTGGAGGTTTTTAAGCAGAGGATGGGTGACCATCTGTCAGCACTTTGACTGTGTTTTGATTGTGTATTTTTGCACAACAGGGGGTTGGAGTAGATAGCCCTTGGGGTCTCTTCCAACTCTATTACTTTTTAAATCTACAAATCCCCCTGGAAACCCACTGGGAGACCTTGGGCAAGTCACACTCCCTCAGCTTCAGAGCAAGGCAATGGTAAAGCCCCTCTGAACAAAGCTTGCCAAGAAAAATCCATGGTAGGATCACCTTAGGGTTGCCATAAGTTGGAAACAACTTGGAGGTGCACCACAGCATGGACTGGGATAATAAACAAAGCCATGCGTTCAAACCTAGAAACAACATGTGCATTCCAGGCAATGCTAAAACATCTTTCCAGAGCAGTTGGAACTAGAACACAATGAGTTATCATGTGGCTAGGCATGTGGACACTTGGCACAGCATTTGTTGCAGAGTTATGGCATGGGGGAGAAGGGAGAAAGGATCAATTCAGTTTGCCCACCCACCCACACTTCAAAAACAGCTGTGCAAAAGGCTTTGTGAGCACTGTGAGTTATCACAGCCAAAATAAACCAAGTGCGCAATCCCTACCTTGTTTCTTCCTCCTGGCTTGGGTGAGCATTTCCACTGAGTTTATGAACAACAGTAACAGGAGAAGTACGATCCACTGCATCTGGCCAGGAGTAAAACGGGGACAAGGACAGAATCAGATCATCCAAGCGGCAGGCCGTTTGGGTCAACCCACCCTTGCCAAATGTGGACTGAGCAACCAGGTCTTGCCAGGCGTTTAAAGGGCTTGGAAAGAAAAGAAACCTTCACCACATCTCCAAGGAATGGTGTCTTGGCAGGAGCTGGTCCTGAAAGCAAGGCTCTGTGGTGGCATGGAGGAGAAGCGAGGTGGGTTCAGTCTGTTGGCAGGACCATGCTGTTGAAGAAGATGGGGTGGTTGATCCAGGGCACTCTCTTATAAGCGGTGGCAGGGCCGTTCCTTCCTCACCTGTTTCATGCACTGTGCAAGGTGATCCCCACATCAAAAGAGCACAAGGCAGAAGACAGCTTGGCGCTTGGGCTGGCACCAGTGTGGACCTCTCTCAGGGAACAGTTTGCTCCACTGCTTTGCCTTGCCTTCTTCCAGCCGAACTTCTGCCATGGTTAGAAGGGAACTAGGTTGAATGGAAAAGCCTTCCCAATTATTGGGGTGGAGTCAAGGAGGTTAACCATGTCTCTGCCGGGCCGGGCCGGGCCACATCTGCATCCTTTGCCTTAGCGGTGCTGTGGCCCCTCTGACAGCCGCTGACAGCTTTTCTGGATTAGTCGGACACAAACGTTTCCTCGAGACTTTGGAGCACAGGAGGGGGAAATTTAATCACTGCCTGAATTGACTCAACCACATTCCATATGACGAACTTGGTGTCTCCTGGCAGGGGGTGAGAGGGGCCCCCCTTTCCCAACCGAGAAAGAATTCAAAAGCCCCGGCCTCAATTTTTTACAGCCGCCCCCTTCTTATGACAGAAACTAATCATTTCTTTGCATTTGATAGCTACTGACCTGGGACGGTTCTTCTTTTCAGAGCTGGAGCTGTGGGTCTGCAGGCATTATTTTTCCCTTCCCTCTCAAGTGAAACAAGCCAAACAGCACATCCTTAGTCGGTCTTTAAAGCCTAGTCTTGCACGTTCATTAGCTGAAGCTCTGATGTTACACTTTTCCACAGACGGTTGGCACAGACTAATGCATTCCATATCCAGGAAAGAAAATCCAAGTGGATTTTAAAAGAGGAAGGAGGGAAAAACCATATCAACAAGGAAAGTCAGACAAGAAGACACAAGAGGGAAAACAGAATATTTTTTCTTTCTTTTGCCGAACTGACCCACCAACTAATACAGGTTGAATATACCTGAAACTATGAACTTCAAAATACTCCAAATACCAAAAGCTTTCTTTCGTGGGCAGCTGAGATAGTGACACCTTTGCTTTCTGGTGGTTGGATGTGCACAAACTTAATTTCATTCACAAAAATGTTTAAAATACTGTATGAAGTTACCTCCAAGCTATGGGTACAAGGCATATATGAAACATAAATGAATTTCATGTTTAGATTTGGGTACCATCTACAAGATATCTCATTATGTATACTTGCATATATACGTATATGCAAACTGAGGTATTCCAAAATCCAAAAAAACCTGAAATCCAAAACATGTCGAGTCCCAAGTATTTCAGGTGAGGGAGACTCAACTCAGGTTTTCTGGGCAATGATCACTGCTTTACAGAAAACATGTTAAGTCACAACATTATAAATAGGGGAGAAAGATGCAATTCACTTAGATTTTCAGGGACAGCTCTGTCTGTCTGTCCCTCTCTCTTCTTTTTCTTTCTCTCCTCACATATATAATTATATATAGATATCTAGATATATAGATATAGATATAGATGTAGATATTAAAGCACTTCTGTTCCATCCTTTATTACAAGATCTCAGAGCATACAATATAAATAATGTGAAACATTTCCAGATTGAAAACATAAATAATTTGAATATGGTAAAAAAACAACTGCTGTACATAGTAACAGCTAAAATCACTTTAAAAGCAGCAGTTAAAGCCACTTGTAAAACTACAACCATTTAAAACCCTGTACATGTAAATCTGAAATGCACAAGTCCCCGAAGGCTTAAATCAAAAGCTGTGTTTTAGCTTCCAACAATTTTTCCAAGCACTGGCCAGCGTAGCCTGGCACATATTTTTTTTCAAGTTGCCAAAGCCTAAGGAAAAGAGATTCCACTTCATGCAAAATGGAACATTCTAATTTCTTTCAGTAATACACGGAAATTCATTATTCGCTGTCAGTCACTAGAGTCAGAAAAGAAGCAAACTGCAACAGAAAGAAAAGGGGAAATTAAAATGCCAATCTTTGCAATAATTTTTATTTCAGCCTGAGTCTTTTTTTAACTGGGAAGTGAGGCTACTAAAATTCTGATGCAGTGTCAGCATCCACTAGTTAAATGAAAACATTCATGCTGAAATCATGACTGTTGCAAAGCGGCATTTTAATTTCTTTTCTTTCTGACACATTTTGGCTTCTGTGTGTCTTGTGCGATCAATGGTGAATGCCAGAATCAGGTCTTTGCACAACCGGACAACTAATTCCAGAATCTAAATTTCACCTAAATTCCTAACAAAACCACCACAGTCACAGTGAATAAATTTGCAGTTCTCTTCTTTGTTGCTTCATCTCTTCCAGCTCTACAATGTGATCTCTTCGATAATAAAAACCATTTTTACTTATGTGTTTTCTTGGTGGGGAAAGAGATACTCCAGTCCAGAAGAGATGCATTCCTTTATAAACATAAACTATGTGCAATATTCCTGTAAATTGGTTTAAAAGGGAAAAGGAATAGTATATGGATCTAGGGATCCTGGGTTTGGCAAAATGATCCCGAGGTGAGAGCCAGGATTGAGTGAGAAGGGATTTGGTGCACAACAGAAGAAATGCTTTGATGAAAAGCAAGCAAACTACATAGTTTTTCTGTTGTTACCATAGAGGTATGTTTTGGGCAGGTATTCAGACCTTTTACATGTGGGTTTCACTGATGGTTGCCCAGAATGGATAGTTCTTTGAGTCAGAATGGAAACAAATCCATCATAAACTGAATAATAATAATAATAATTAAAAAACCTCAAAGCTGCAATGAATGCAGTCAAAACTCATAGTCTCCAAATTCCACATTCAAGTCCTGTGATTGTTTGACATCTTTATAAACAACTTGGATGATGGAATAGAGGGTATGCTTACCAAAGTTGCAGATGACACCAAATTAGGAGGGCTAGCCTACAGAGCCCCAGAGGACAAATGCTAAAATAACCTTAATAGGTCAAAGAGTTGGGCCAAAACTAACAAAATTAATTTCAGCATGGACAAATGTCAGGTACTACATTTAGGCAAGAAAAAATATGAAATGCACAAGGATAGGATGGGTGACACATGTGAAATATAAGGGATATGATAGAGGAGTCCTAGTAGACCACAAGTTAAACGTGAGCCAAGAGTGTGATTCAGCAGCCCAAAAGGTCAGTGTAATTCTAGGCTGCATCAACAGGAACATAGGGGTCAGGCAAGGATGCATCCTTTCACCCTATATGTTCAACTCATATGAAGAACAGGTTTAGATTCAGAAAGAGTGAAGATAGGAGGAAGGAACATCAAGAATCTAAGATATGTAGCTGACATCATGGTTCTAGCAGAAAACATCATAAACTTGGAACAATTACTAAGGAAGATCAAAGAAGAAAGTGCAAAGGCAGGATTGTTGCTGGACATGAAGCAAACAAAAAGAATGATCACGGAGGACCTAAAAATAAATGCCTTATCCAGACAGCTAATCCCCTCTATCTCTTTCACACTTCATTCTGAACAAATTCAAGCGTTTCTTCCCACTTGCCTTTGCAGTCTATATCCTATTCTGTCTCCTTCCAACCTCATTAAACATGTCAGAAAGACTTTAAAATAGCAATACAGAATGTAAGAATTACAATGGGCCCTTGTTATCTCCTGGGGTTTGGTTCCAAGATCCCCCATGGATAACTAAATCCGTTGATGCTCAAGTCCCATTAAATATAATGGTCCCTTATACAAAATAGAAAATCAAGGTTTGCTATTTGGAATTTATACTTTTTTGGAATATTTTCAAGCTGTGGATGCTTGAATCTGTGGATAAAAAAAATCTGTGGATAAGGAAGGCCGACTGTATATTCCCAGAGCTGAGATTATTTTAAAAGAACTTTGCAAGTTAAGGTCGAGTTTAGAGCAGTGGTCCCCAAATTGTGCTCTTTAAGGGATTTTGGACTTCAGCTCCCAGAATCCCAGACTATTGGCCAACATAGCTGAGGCTTCTGGGAGCTGAAGTCCAAAATCTCTTAAAGGGCACAGTTTGGGGACCACTGGTTTAGAGATTTGGTTTTGGATTACTACTTTGGAGACCAGGACTCTGAACAAATCTTGCCAAGAATACTCCACAATAGGTCCATTTTAGGCTCACCAAAAGTCAAAAGGACATGAAAGCATACAACAAGTTATGTTTTAGTAAGTTGCACACTCTCAGCCTCAGAATAAGGCAATGGCAAATCCCTTCCAAAGAAGTCCTGCCAAGAAAACTCTAGGAGATATTCTTTATAGATCAGAGTCACCTTGAAGGCAAATAAGAACAAGAACCATAATCTCTCTCTCTCTCTCTCTCTCTCTCTCTCTCTCTCTCCCCCACTTCATCTTCAAGTGATGGACTATCTAATTTGGACTGTAAACTATTTTGGTCAGGCCTCACCTGGAATAATACTGTGTCCAGTTCTGGACATCACAGTTCAAAAAGGATATTGATAAGCTGGAGTGTGTCCAAATGGTGAAGGGTCTGGAAACCATACCCTATGTGGAGAGTCTGAGGGAGCTGGGTATATTAAGCCTAGAGAAGAGACGGTTAAGAGGTGATATGATAGCCCTGTTTCAGTGTTTGAAGGGGTGTCATATTGAGGAGGAAACAAGCTTGTTTTCTTCTGCACCAGAGACTAGGACCTGGAGCAATGGATGCCAGCTCCAGGAAAAGAGATTCCACCTCAACATTCGGAGGACCTTCCTGACAGCAAGGGCTGTTCGACAGTGGAACAAACTCCTTCCTCAGAGTGTAGTGGAGTCTCCTTCCTTAGAGGTCTCTAAACACAGATCTGTCAAGAGTGTTTTCCTGCATGGCAAAAGGAGGTTGGGGTTGGTGGCCCTTGGGGTGTCTTCCAGCTCTTAGAGTTTATGATTCTACTTGTGTCAGCATCAAAGATACGAGTTTTTGTAGACATAAGTCTACTTCTTCAGATGCATCTGGTGGTGTAGAAAGCCAGGGACAGACCTATATATGCCACTGGTGTGTGAGAATGTCAAATTCAAAATTCTTTGTGTACAGAAATAAAGTGGCAAGTCCAGTTTTCACGATGGTTGTTGGTGGACGAAGGCAGTGGAAGCTGTAGCCTGGTGATGAATGCAGGAAACAGAGAGGAATGCGATAGACAGGTCAAGGGCACCTTTATGAAGATGGAGTTTAGATAGTGTTGAAATGTGTCTAGTGTGCCAGGAAACCATGATCTTTGTTCAAGCCACTGATGGTCTGTGGATAAATTCTAATTTGCTGTTTCTATTTCCAGTCTTCCTTTGTAGGTCTGAGATGGGATGCCCAGGGAGACTGAAATGTTATACCACTGGCAGCATTAGTCATAAACCATGATGGTTGCAGCTTCTGGTTGGTGAAGAGAAAAATCATCTGATGTAGGGGAGAGCAAAGCTTGAAAATAAGTAGAAAGGAAAAGCAAGACAGGGGAAGAGATAGAGAATTACGTCAGTTTCATACTTGGACTTGGACCAACTAGTCCAAGCCTGAGGGAATAGGTTTCAGGAGCCTTTAGGGGACTGACCAGGGACTTTGGGTTGGTTTTGAGTCTCACCTGTGTCCCATGGTCCTACTTTTCCCCACTCCTGAGTTGTGCAAAATATACAGCAAATACGCTCTAATCCAGGGTGAGCAGATGTCCTAACCCCAAAGGCAGACAAGGTGCCACAAAATGTAGGGCACTGAAGGAAAATATAGGACATAACCAAACAAAAGCTGAAAACACTCATAGAGATGTTACTTCGTTTATCTTAGGTTTTTTAACTACAGTCGCTCCCTTCCAGACCCCCCTCCCCAACGAAAATGGAAAACTGCCGATATTGGAGTCCTTATTGACTCTAATGGCGGTGCTGTTCTGTGCGTGCTGCCATGCACGAGCCTCAGGCATGCGACCCATTGTGTCATCCTCCATTTGCCCCTCGCGTATTTCCAAGGGACGCAGACTCTAAGTCTCTAATGTAGGGCATGTCTTGGAAAAAGAGGGCATCTGGTCACCCTGCTCTGATCTCTTTTATTCAAATATTCTTCTGGTTATCCAAAAACTAGCAACATGTGCAACACTTTGGAAAGAAGTGTTTAGGTATCTGGCTTTCAAAAAGATTTTAGCACCTAAGAACTGGGAATACTGTTCAGCCCTGAACATCTTCTCCTTCATCCTCTGTTCTCTAGACTCAGAATAGCCAGTTCCTTGACTTTTTTTTCAACCTTCTCCAATTTTCTTTCTAGAACTTTAAGCATCTGCACAATTCTGCAGAAATCATTTCCCAGTTTTGAGGATCTTGCAAGAAATATAATGTCCAGAAATCATCATTGCTAAAGACTTCTAAGAGGCAAACTACACATTACGGGTGACAAACATGCTTTTTAATAATGTACTTAGGGTACATGCGACTTCTTGCTTTTATTTTGCACCAGAAGAAGAAACAGGATTTCCCAATCCTGTTCAAGTGGCCCATGACCATTCCCCATTCAAAATTCCTTTTAGGCTGCTGTTTGCAATAAATAGCATGTTCATATCAAACTGTACCTGGAATCAATTTATGATAACAAGATTATCTCATTTTCTGGATTGACTGAAGACTGATCCATGCTTTCCTTTTCAACTGGCCAGTTTCAGTACACTTGTGAAAATGTGCATTTAAAAAAGACTCATACAATGGTAGCATATGAAGGGACCCCAAAGGTAATTTAGGCCACTTCCCTGTGTCCTAAAGCACCCTGATATGTGGCCTCAACCTCTGTTTAAAAACTTCCAGTGGAAGAGAGTCCTGCGTAACCAGTTCTACAGCTGAATAGCTCTTACCATAAGCAAGCTCTTCCTAATGTTTGCTTGGAATCTCTCTCTCTCTTTTTTAAATCCACTTCATTGGTTTGGGCTCCATTTTATCTAGCAAGAAAGAACTGATCAATCCCTTTTCCACTTGAGAGCCCTTCAGAGATATAAAAAGAACTTTTATAAAATCATACGGTGATTGTAGGAATGGGGAAAACATTGTTTGGCTCACATTTTAATATGGAGTGGCATATACAAGAACTGGTGCTTTTCAGTGAACTAATATAAGTTGAGTCTCCCTCATTCAGAATTCTAAAATCCAAAATATAGTTGTTCCTCCTAATTCGCAAACTTGGAATTCATGAATTTGGTTATTCATGAGGACTCTCCTTACCTAGAAAGTGAGGGACCTAGAAATTGTGTTACACGTGCTGGTAACCTCACTCGATTTCTGCAATACACTCTACATGGGGCTACTCTTGTGCTTAGTTTGGAAACACAATTAGTGCAGAACATGGCAGCCATGTTGGTTTCTAATAAAGCAAGAAGTGATCACATAACACCTATTTTAAAATCGCTCCACTGGCTCCCCATTAGTTTCCGGGTGCAGTACAAGGTGTTGGTTATGACCTTTAAAGCTCTAAATCAGTGAGGGTGAACCTTTTAGAGGCCGAGTGCCCAAACTACAACCCAAAACCCACTTTTTTATTGCAAAGTGACATATCCATATGGGCATGGACAGGGGAAGCGTGTCCCTGTTAGTGCTCTTGGACATCTCAGCGGCTTTCGATACCATTGACCATGGTATCCTTCTGGAACGCCTGAGGGAGTTAGGTATCGGGGGCACTGCGCTCCAGTGGTTCCGTTCCTACCTCTCGGGTAGATTCCAGATGGTGGAGCTGGGGGACTGTCGCTCCGATAAGAGGGCGCTTACATCTGGTGTCCCTCAAGGAACTATTCTGTCCCCCATGCTATTTAACATTTACATGAAACCTCTGGCAGAGATCATCTGGAGACACAGGGCGCTGTGTTATCAGTACGCTGATGACACCCAAATATGCTTCTCTGTGTCCCCGACTGATGCAGTAACTAGGGATGACATCTCTCCTCTAAACGCCTGCTTGGAGTCGGTAATGGGCTGGATGAGGAAAAACAAACTCAGCTTGAATCCAGAGAAAATGGAAATACTAGTGATAGGCTCCCCTGGTCCAGGTGGTGAAATTTGCCCACCTGTCCTGAATGGGGTCATGCTCCCCCTGAAGGACTCAGTTCGCAGTTTGGGTGTGCTTTTGGACTCGTCGCTCCAGCTGATTTCTCAGGTGGATGCGACAGTCAGAAGCGCCTGCTACCAGCTTCGGCTGATATGCCAGCTGTGACCCTACCTAGGCCGGGGGGACCTTGAAACAGTGGTACATGCTCTGGTAACCTGTAATGCGCTCTACCTGGGGCAACCCTTGTACCAAACCCAGAAGCTTCAGCTAGTACAGAATATGGCAGCTAGGTTGGTCAGTGGACGTCCCAGGGCCGACCATATAATGCCGATTCTGCATGATCTCCATTGGCTGCCTGTTTGCTTCCGGGCACAATACAAGGTGTTGGTTATAACCTATAAAGCCCTAAATGGCTTGGGCCCAGGGTACTTGGAGGACCGCCTTTCCCCATATAGTCCGCCACGCACACTCAGGTCATCTGGGAAGAATTTGTTGAGGATCCCGACAACGAGATATGTGTCAACTTCACAAAGGGCCTTTTCCATCTCGGCCCCTGGGACCTGGAACACCCTTCCCAAGGAACTCCGCTCCGCCACCTCCCTGGATCTCTTCAAAAAGAGACTTAAGACCTTCCTTTTTCGGCAAGCCTTCCCCAATGTCCCTTGATACTATGCGACTCCCCCCTATATGTACAGTATTATCGAGCGCATTTAGCTGGCCTGGATCTGATGTATAGTTTTAATTTGTAATTTTGAAATGTTTTTACTGAAGTTTTATTTATGTACTGTACTGCAATTTTTACCCTGTATTTTGTATTTGTCATTGCAATTCTTATCTGTTCACCACTATGATCAACGCGGAATAGCGGTTTATAAATAAAACTTATTATTATTATTATTATTATTATTATTATTATTATTATATCCCTCTGGCTTCCTAGTAACAAACTCTGGCAAACTCTGTGCTGGGGTGATGGCACATGTGCCCACAGAGAGGGCTCTGAGTACCACCTCTGGCATGCGTGCCATAGGTTTGCCATCATTGCTCTAAATGGCTTGGGTCCAACCTATCTTCGGGACTGCCTCCTTCTGCATAATCCACCCCACGCACTTAGGTCCTCTGGGAAGAATTTATTACAGTCTGTGAAAACTATGCAACCACCCAAAGGACCCTCTTAGCAACCACTCCCAGATTATGGAACGGCCTGTCGGAGGAGATCCATCATATTACCAGCTTAAACAGCTTTAAAAAGGGTGTTAAGATGGATCTCTTCTGGCAAGCCTTTCCTGAATAGATTACCGGCCACCAAATCGGAACCCATCACCCCTCGTGGGATACGGGGATTTGGGATTGTACAATTTTAACTTGTAAGCCATCCTGGTTGTCTCTGACAGAGAAGCAGGATATAAATTAAAATATTTATTTATTATTATTATTTACTCCTCCTATGGCTGGAACAGTTGATCCAGGCATCGGAGGGATCAGGAGAGAGCTTGCGTAGCCCATTCTACCTCCCCTCCGATGCCCGGATTGGGTGCTCCAGGGATGGCAGGGGTCCAGAGGGGACCCACGCTGGTCCTCTTTTGGAGAAAGCCGTTATTCACAACTTTTCCTTCACCTCTAAGCCCCATGAATATGGAGATAGGATTGTACACCAAAATAAATAAATAAATAAATAAATGATGGGTAGCTGAGATAGTAATACTTTTGCTTTCTGATGGCTTAAGGTGTACAAACTTTGTTTCATGCACAAAATTATTAAAAATATTATATAAAATTACCTTCAGGCTATATGTATGGGATGTATGTGAAACATAAATGAATTTTGTGTTTAGATTTGGGTCCTGTCTTCAAGATATATCAATATATGTTGTTGTTGTTGTTGTTGTTGTTGTTGTTGTGTGCTTTCAAGTTGTTTCTAACTTATGGCTATCCTATCATAGGAAATGTAGAGCTGACTGTACCAACACTGACCACTTAAGTTATTCAGTTGTTTAACAAATTAACTAAATTCTTGGAGGTGAAACAGATGGGTGTAATAAAGCAGCTTCCAGCCATCTTGAAGGTGAGACATTTATATGACACATGCCTCCAAGGTGGGCAGAAACAGAAATGAAGCCATGCTTTGGGGATAAAAACTGGAGCAAAAGGATGCCATGATACTCCAGTTTAGCCTGGAAAATGCACATCTTCACACCTGCATATAAATGCCCCAACAAGAGTGCAGGCTACAGCAAAGAAAAGAAATTGAAAGTGTGACAACTCCAATGGATTTAATTGTGACATACACAAACCAGACAGTCCAACATGGGGTGACAGGGGCATGTATGAGGGGGGCCTCCATGAATGTTCTTTGCCAATGTATTGCTTGCACACCGATGCTCTGATGCGGCAAGTGCACGTGCCACCATTGGGGACAATGGGACAGGGCCACCCTCAGATGCTCAAATCCATGGATGGCAAACCCACTGTTGGCAAGAGCTGACTGTACTGTTAGCCGCTTTGAATCCTATTTTAGGGGAAAGGCATGATATAAATTAGATAGAAGGA
>NC_056525.1:5016645-5021685 GCF_019175285.1 Sceloporus undulatus | reverse complement strand
AGATAGATAGATAGATAGATAGATAGATAGATAGATAGATAGATAGATAGACAGACAGATAGATGACAGTAGGCCTCAGACAGGTCAGTGAAGAGGAGTTGTAATGAGGAAAAAGAGAGGTGGCATGTATATTTTCATTTCAGGTTACAGGGAGGGTTGCCAGAGTGAAAACTGGAGAGAGCTCCCGTACTTTTAATGACTGTATAGAAGAGGAAAGTGTTCCTTGTTATTTGATTGTTTGCATGACAAGTGACACCTACTGAAATTCCTCCTCCTCCTCCTCCTCCTCCTTCTTCTTCTTGTGTGTCTTCAAGTGGTTTCTGACTTATGGCTACCCTAAGGTGAACCTATCATTGTGTTTTCTGGGGCAGTGGTCCTTTGGTTACTGCAATCCCTGGTGTTTCCTTTCTTGAGGATCAAAATGTACAATGTACAATAAGTCGGTTGTGGATCATTAGCCCAAGGTTTCCTAATCTCACAAATTCTTTTCTTGTTCGTATTTGTTGACAGACTTTAGTTAGAACCAGAGGAGATTCTGTCTCTGTGGCTTGGAGCCACTCTATTGGTAAGTCATTTATTTCTGGTGATTTATTTCTCCCAAGTGCTCTGAGTGCAGTTTCCACTTCGTTTTCTAAAATTTGCGGTTCATATTCTTACGATTCTTCTTTCTATGTGTCATTCATCTCTTTTATATAACTCTTAAGGGTATTGCTTCCATCATCTTTTTATTTCATTTGTTATGTTTCTCTTCTAATTGTAGATTGTCTCCAATGGTTTAAATTTTTGTATGTTTTAATTGTATTATTCATTTAATTTATAAGCAACTGTGTGTCCCAATTTTGCAATAACAATAACACCCAGAATAATAATTTTCCCTTTGATTTCTCAGAACTTTTGGAAGAGGTATTTTGTTCTTCCTTTTTTTATTGGCACCTTCTATTTCTCTGCATTAATTATTATAATAATTCACAGTGCTATACAAATAAAGTATGATAATAATAATAATAATAATAATAATAATAATAATAATAATAATAACAACAACAACAAACAACAACAACAACGTACCTGACTTCAGTCCAGAGTTCTGCTGACTCCTGGTCAATTACGTTTATTAATAGAAATCTATTTTCACATTATCTTTAAATTCTATGGGGATATTCTTCAGGTTGTATTTTGGCATGATAGTAGCTTTAGTATTCTTCTTTATCTTTCTTCTAATTTTTGCCATTGACAGTTCATGATCTTTGCCACAATGTGTTCCTGGTCTTGCTTTTGCAGAGAGAATGGAGTTTCTCCATCTTCTCCTTCCAATTATGTATTCTATTTGATTTCTATATTGAACAACAGGTGCCAGCAGGCAAGCCAGCAATTTGGTCATCACAAACATATTCTTCAAGTAACACGCTTCTCGTGTTACTTGAAGAATATGTTTGTGATGACCAAATTGCTGGCTTTGAAAAATTCAGTCATTTGGCTGCCTGCTTCATTTCTTGATCCTAGGCCTAATTTTCCTACAATCTTTGATTCTGCTGTTTTCATTCTAACCACCGATGATTTTAAAAAGTCCTGTTTTGGTGTGTGATCCATTTCCCTCTGGACTCCAACTCTGAATCTTTCAATTTTTTCTTCTTCTGCCTCTGTATTTGGAGTCTAAACTTTGATTGGGGTTCTACTGATAGATTTTCCCTGAAGTCTTATTGATATGGTTTGGTCAGACTTTACATTATTTCTGACTGCTTTTGCTATATCTCTCCTCACTATTAATGCCACCCCATTTCTTCTTAGATTTTCATTTCCTGGGTAAAGCATTGTGTAATTATCTGACTCAAAGAAGATTTCTATGCCTGCCTGCATCGCTGCTAAAACGTCCCTGCAGCGTTGCTCAAAGGTGGAGGAAGCATGTGTGTCTGGAAGCCAGGTGCACTTCCTCAATCGTCAGGGAATCGTTGCTCCCTCCTTTGCATCCTTGAATCATTCCTGCGGAGCAGATTTCCTATAAACGCAAAGTTTGTGTTCATAGGAAATCCACTCCCCTTGCGATGATTCAGGGATGCTAGAGGCAGCAATGATTCCCTGATGATTGAGGAAGTGTGCCTGGCTTCCAGACATACGCGCTTCCTCCACCTTTGAGCAAGGGACATTTTAGCAGCGATGCAGTCAGGTATGGAAATCTTCAAAATGTCCCATTCCTGTCCGCTTTTGCTCATTTACACCAAGAATTGCAGTGTTTATACATTCCATTTCTTCTTTTTCTATGTCTCGCTCCCCCTGGTTCATGCTTCTCACATTCTTTGTTTCTATAATATGTGTTGTGCAGCTTTGAACCTTCCTTTTTCCTCTGAGCACATCAACAGCTGAACATCATTTTGGCTTGAGTCCAGTTGCATCATTAGCCACAGTGCTATTTGTAGTGTCCTCTGCTAAACCCCAAGAGCTCAATGAGTGCCATCCAACCTGGGACTGTTATCTTCTGGCACTAACTCTTGTTTCATTTTAGATTATCTCATCATAGCGTTTTCATGATAAAAGATATTCATAGAATCATAGAGTTGGAAGAGATCTCAAGGGCCATCACTTCCAACCACCTGCTATCATATAATCTCTTAACCTTCTCTTCTCCAGGCTAAACATACACAACTCCCTAAGCCTTTCTTCAAAGGGTTTGGTGCTTTCCTGACGTTTCACCATTTTGGTCATCCTCCTCTGGACACACTCCAGCTTTTCCACATCCTTTTTGAATTGTAGTCTCTAGAACTGGACACAGTCTTCCAGGTGAGGCCTGACCAAAGCAGAATAGAGTAGCATTATTTCTTCCCTTACTGAAGTCAACATATGCCACATCCACAGCATTCCCTTGATCTACCAAGCAGGTTATATATATATGTGTGTGTGTGTATGTGGGTGGGTGTGTGGGTGTGTGATCAGATTAGACTGGCATGACTTGTTTATGAGGAACCCATGTTGACTCTTGTGATTATGGTGTTCAAAAGGAATTTGCCATTCCTTCCAGTGTGCAGTACTAAGTGTTAGCTATGGCAAAACTGCCATTGTCTCTGAGGGATCCTCCACCAGTGTCAACCCCCAACTACTGATGATGCCCAGTAGCTGTTTGGTACATTATGTCTGGCTCCTGAGTAAAAGCCTGTATGCTACAGGAGGCCCTACCAGACACATTTCTCTCTTTAGCATAGGGGGGATACAGATGGGCAGAAAGGGTAAGTGAGACGCCACCCTTTTCTCCTGTGGATCATTGCTGTGGTGACTGCACATTGTGGCAACAATGCACCCAGAAAAAGGAGCTGCAAAATGCAGCTCCTTTCTCCACCACTGCCAAGGTGCCATTAGCACCCTGGAGCAGCGCAGTGACGTTCCTTGTGCGCCGCACTGTTTGGACATGGTGCACAAGGCACGTCATTGGCGTGCGCACCATGTGAATGCACGCGCACCAAAATGGTGCCCGGACAGCACAGTAGGGCTTGAAAGCATGCAAACGCTCTGTTTTCCTGAGCCCTAAAATCAGCCCCAGGCCAGCGCATAGCACCAGTCTCTACCGGGCCATGTTCTCTTGACTCAAACGAACATACAGTTCCACCACTGTGGAAAAATAGTACCATTGGTGGGTGGTTTGAAGTACAAACATATTTAAGTTTTTCAGATCACTATCATGGATATATATATATATATATATATATATCAGAATCACACACATTCTAAGATGTTGGAACAGAATGGGCTCATATCAAGGGCAGAGGTACCACTAACTCCAGTTCAAGACATATAGAAAATAGTCCATCAATTGCCGTTCTTAAGCTTCTAGTTTTCAAGATACATGGAACAATTCTTTTCAGTGTCACCCAACTCTGACCTGCAGTCTCTGTTGTGGTGTCAAACCTTCCACAAAGCCCCAAAAGGAAAAGAAGCAGCTGTATAAATTAGGAAGAGTGGCAGTATTGGACTTTTAAGCTTAATAACAGAATCAAATATTTCTCCCTCTCCCTCCTTCCTTCCTTCCTTTTCTTTTTTTTTATTCTTCTTCTTTTAGTTGTGTGTGCAATCCAGAACGCTTTCTTCTGGTTGCCATTAATAACGTGACATTTACTGGAGTTTCTCCAGATGTCGGAGCCAGCAATGTCCTTTCAAAGGAATTTCTGATCACTGAGTCTTTCATAAGGACAGCCATGTGATCCCTTTGCAAATGGGGACAACCAAGGGGGAAACAGCAGTCAGAAGCAAGCCGGGACCAAAAACCCAATTCTTACCCTTTGGGCCCATTTTCTTTGTCCAGGTGCCACCCGTTTCCTAGAAATCTGAGCTAATGGAGAGGCAGGGGAGAGAAGAAGAAGGTAGATGGAGGGTAACTTCTCCAGTGACTCATACGAAGGTTTACAAAACAATGGAACCAAAGCTGAATTGCAGCTGGAGCCAAACTATTTAATAGCATCAATCCCCCCTTTAGATGCTTGGGAAAGAGACAGTAGAAATACACCACATGTGACCACAGGCATTTAAAAATGAAATTCAGAAAATATGAATGAAAGCTCCTCTCTTCATTGGATAAGTATGTCTCGCATACTCAGCCCCAACCAGAGGGAAGAACAGCTTTCTCTGATCTGTGGCGCACACATTTGCCCAAAGGTTTGCGTTTCAATATGTGCCGATTGTTTCTCGTCCAAGTTCTCCTCAAAAGCAAAATACCAAATTCTATAAATTCAGAAGCTAGGGATATGCACAACATCCAAGTATGTGGCCTAAGTTGCTTTCCATTGAGAAGGAGCACTTTGAAGAAGAGGGTCGAGTTCTTGGCACGTATCGATTAATTCTCTGAGATTAACACGCACTGAGAGTGTAAATTTGAGACCAATTATGGCTTTTTAATGTACCTCCATTATTCCTTCGAGAACAAGGAGGCGGGGAATGTGTTAGTTTTTCTCAGGCTCCTGCTCCATATTTATGCCGTTTCCACACCAATGTATTCACTCTCTTGCAAAACTAAGATGGTGAGAAGAATCAGGAATTGAATGAAATGGGAAGCCTGTC
>NC_056525.1:5008681-5013645 GCF_019175285.1 Sceloporus undulatus | reverse complement strand
CTCTTAAAGTCTTCGGTGGAGAAAGCCAACACACCAAGGCTGCATCTGCACTCCAGAAATATCTCACCAAACTACAAATCCCAGAATTCCATAGCATTGAGCCATGGCAGTTAAAGCAGTATCAAACTGTATGATTTCTGCAGTGCAGATTAAGCCCTAGCCTCAAACTCATATTGACTGAAATCCTTACTCATGCTTGCGTAGTTTAATCTATTCAAGATGTGTCCCCCCAAAAAAAATTACTTTAATTTCATTTTATACTAACCTAACAAACAATAAACAATATTGTCATATTTAGGGACAGAAAGAATATTTGAAACTATTTGAAAAATGCATAGAAAAACATGTTTGTTTTTAGTCTCAAGAAACGCTGTTGAGAAGACTACCAGAGAGATGGGAATTTTCACAGTTCAGGATTTATTCTATGCAAAATTCACAGGCAGTTGATTTACATCGAAAACAGAAATATTATTTTCTGTGCAGAAAAAAAAGCTGTTGCCTCTGCAGAACAGGCTGCTTTCCGTGCAAAACAGCTGACCAACTCTCTTCTCATTCTAACCTTGTTTCTTCTTCAGATCTCACTCTCATTACAGATATATCTTTCTTGTTCAAAACAAGTTGCCAAGGATGAGTAACTTGTCCTAGGCTGTGTCTGCACTGCAGAAATAATCCAGGTTGACACCACTTTAACTGCCATGGCCCCATGCTATGGAATTCTGGGAATTGCAGTTTTTTGTGGCACCAAAGCTCTCTGGAAGAAAAGGCAAAATTTCACATGAAACTATAATTTCCAGAATTCCATAGCACTGAGCCATGGCAATTAAAGTGGTGTCGACCTCAATTATTTCTGCAGTGCTGACACAACCCTACTGGTCTTGTTATTTCTGCATTTGCAGTTACATGCAGAATAAATGGACACCGTATTGCCCCCAAATTATCATCTTTCCTATATTCTTATAGATCTAACGATAAATGGTAATTTTTTCCATCTAGGCAACATTCCAAACTCAAGTAGTTACTGGCTGATTGTGCTTTGCCGCTTTACTACGGAGTACTGCTGTTGTGTAACTATTCGGTCTGTCTGGCAATGCCCCTTTTTATTGTTCCATTCAGCAAAAGGAAATGCACAGGAGCTCTTTCTACATTCCCACTGAGTCAAGTAGTGCATTCAATTCACTGCTGAATACCATCCACACCATCCAAGAATGTGCAACAGCATGGCTATTTTCTTTATTTTTACTTAAAAGATTGCCATGTTTTTGCAATTGCACTAGAAATAAAAATGATAACAGACCGAAAGACATGTTCGGAAGGTCATAAGGCAGGGAGGTGATGCTCTGGAGGTGCAGAAGACAGAGCCTGAGACAGAAACAGCAACATGGTGATTTGGAAGAGAAGTATATCTAGTATATCTGTGTTTCCTAGACTAACATGACTGTGGCACCTTACAAGCCTGGAATGATAAGGTAAAGAGCACATACCAGCCTCCCAGGCAGTCTATCCGACTGTCCATTGCCCTTTGAGGCAATCTTTTCTACTGCTGAACAGTTCTTACAGTCAAACAGTCCTTTCTAATGTTTAGATGGAACCTTTTGTCTTGTAATTTAAACCCATTGCTCTACTTGCTAGTCTCTGGAACATCTGAAAACAAGCTGGCTCCACCTTCTCCACGATATCCCTTCAGATAGTTAAAGAAGGCTATCATGTCACCTTTCAGTCTTCTCTTTGCCAAGCTAAACATACCCAACTCCCTCAATTGTTCCTGATACAGCTTGGTTTCCAGACCTTTGATTATCTTGGTTGCCCTTCTCTGGATGCGTTCAAGCTTATTTCTGCACAGAAGGTCTGTTTCCTCTACAGAAAATTCTGCTTTCTGTGCAAACACCCCCATCCCATGTGAACTTTGTGAACTTTGTGAACTTTACACCAAATAAGGTCTGAACTGCAAAGATTCTCATCAGATCCAATATTCTTCTCAGCAGGGATTCCCAACACTCAAGAAACACATTTTTGTTCAACCATTTTCTTTCTATCCCTAGTTCACACAGAAGTTAACCATATGTTCCAGATTAACCAGAGGGGAGATTTCAGAAGACAATTTCCCAACTATTTGGCACCATTTTTATCCTCCACATCTCAGACCTCACATCTTCTCAGGGGTCACCACCACCAACACATGCAACGTTTTGGAGTAGCATTATCTGAAGAGTGATGAAACAAATGTATTGTTAAGGTCTTCTTCATTACGTACGGCTAAAATCCTTTAGGGACTGCTATGATGCTTAATTATCTAACGGAGGAAGAGTACTGGGATCACATTACCATCTGTACTACATGTCTATTTAATTTAAATAAAAATGTTAAAAAGAAGACTTTTACCTTCTTTCTGGTTTTGCAGTTGCCTGCCTTGCTACCAAACACAAGTTGTTTGAAGCTCCACCAGTGGCACAATTGGATCTTGACCAAAGCCATGTTGCTTGTCCCTTTTCAAAGGCAACAAGGAGGAGGACTGTCTTATGTACGTGGATTGAAGAAGCCAAACCAGGGCCTCATTCCCACTGCGGTTTAAACCAGATCGTGATTCACTACAATCTGGTTTAAACAAGCATGGTTCCCACTTAATCCGAATCGCTGAAGTGATTCGGAAAGGGAGGGCATGCTTTTGACCCATTTAACCCATGTCAAAAAGATGCTGGGGTTTTGCAAGTATTTTAGGCTGAATCAATTTATTTAGAAATTAATTGGTTCAGCCCAAGTGGGAACCTGGTGGATTTGCATCCATCCCAGCAGTCCCTGGCTTCCCCAGCCTCTGTGTCCCGGCCTCCTCTGGCTTCCTCCACGCCCGGCCTCTTGCCTCTTTGCTCGACTTCTTGCCTCTCCACACCTGGCCTCTGGCCTCTCCCCCAGTCTCTTGCCTCCTTCATCCCGGCCTCCATCCCGGCACAAAAATCGGCACAAAGTAGTGTAAACCATGCTCAGAGCTGAACCAAATCAGAAAGCGAATTAATTGATAAATGGGAATGACTCGCAGATTCAAAGCATACACCTTCCAGGGTCATTCTTTCCCTGGGCAACATCAACACTACTTAGCTTTCACTTTTAAACCTTTGAAGGGACATTATATTGAGGATGGAGCAAGCTTGTTTTCTGCTGCTCCAGTGACTAGGACATGGAGCAGTGGACTCAAGCTACGTGAAAAGAGATTCCACCTAAACATTAGGAAGAATTTCCTGAGAGTAAGTAGCTTGACCATGGAATACGCTGCCTCAGAAATTGGTGGAGTCTCCTTCTTTGGAGGTTTTTAAACAGAGGCTGGATGGCCATCTATCAGGAGTGCTTATGACCATGTCTTCCTGCATGGCAGAATGGGGTTGGACTGGGTGGCCCTTGGGGTCTTTTCCAGCTCTAGGATTGTATGATTCTACAAGCCTAAGGACCAAGTGATTCATTGTATGGAAGCACTGTGATCAGATCCATCAATATTTAGACATGCACCTTAAAAACATCCTGGGGATCCTGGTTTGAATTGACTTATACTGTAAGCCACCTTGGTTCCCATAATGAGAAAAATTGTTATGTGCCTTCCATGCAGGAGAAAGCCCCTCTGAGTTATGGTGACACTATCCAAGGATTTTCTTAGCAAGATTTATTCAAGGGGGCTTGCCTTTACCTTCCTCTAAGGTAGAGAGAGTGAGACTTGTCCAAGGTCACCCAATGGGTTCCCATGGGTGAATGTGGTCTCCCAGAGTCCTTGCCCAACACTCAAACAAACCACTACACCACACTGACTACCCAACCATAGAATCACAGAATCATACAGTTGGAAGAGACCACAACTTTTCACTGCAACTTTTAGTTAAAGTTGACCACAGAGTTGCACTAGAGGACCTAGATATTCCTAGAGAGAACATACTAATCAAATCCATGAATAATCAAATCCATAAATATCAAAGCCGCAAATATGGAGCGATGAGTGTATTTCCAATTTCTATGTATGGTTGTGAAAACTGGAGGTGACAAGAATTCATTTGGAATGTGGTGCTGGAGGAGAGGTCTATGGATACCATGGACTGCTAAAAAACACCCACCCACAAATGAATAGGGTCTCAAAGTAAATCAAGCCTGAACTTTTAGTAGAAGACAAAATGGCTGTACTGAGGCTATTGTACATTAGACATACCATGAGATGGCACAACCCATTAGAAAAGACAATAATACTTGGTAATCTTCTTCTTCCTTCTTCTTGGCTTTACTTCGTGAACAAAGATTTAGGAAGAACTCATCCGTGCTTTCTACAAGCGCATTGATTATGCTGGATGTATCCTTCCAGCCTGTGCAATGGATTTTTCTGGTGGAGCGCAGCGTGCACAGAACTGGCCTCACCCTTTAAACCAGAGGTTCGTCTGCTGAGGCCTTGACAAGCATGGACGGTGGCAGGGAGGTCCTTGGGTCATAGGTTTGGTTAGAGTTTCCTTAGATGGTTGACCTTACAGGGTTAGACGAGCACCATCTGCCTGGGTTTGGGATTAGAGTTTTCCTTCTCCTAGGATGGTTGCCATAAGGCTAGAGAGCCCATCCTGCCCTTTGGAGCTCTTGGTCAGAACCTTTGGTTGTGACCTGTCTGGCATGGGAGGCCCTGCCGGTGGCTATTATACCACCGCCAGCATAGCTCACAACATCATTAGGGTGCGCAAGCCTCTCCCCCACACAGTCAGAGCATAGCTGGAGGGGAATAGGAGGCTGGAAGATGACAGTTAAGGAGGGAGGAGCCTCTTTCTTCAGGCTAGACCTGGTGGGGCTGGGTCTGCTTGATCACTCCCTCTCAGGCCGGAAGATGACAGCTAAGGAGGGAGGAGCCTCTTTCTTCAGGCTAGCCCCGGTGGAGCTGGGTCTGCCTGATCACTCCCTCTCAGGCCGGAAGATGACAGCTAAGGAGGGAGGAGCCTCTTTCTTCAGGCTAGCCC
>NC_056525.1:4986528-5008656 GCF_019175285.1 Sceloporus undulatus | reverse complement strand
CATCTTCCGGCCTGAGAGGGAGTGATCAGGAAGACCCAACGATCACCGGGGCTAGGCCTGAAGAAAGAGGCTCCTCCCTCCTAGTTGATTCTTCCGGCCTGCAGAGAGGGAGTGAAAGGCAGGACCCAGCTCCACCGGGTAGCCTGAGAAAGCGGACCCCCTCCTTAGGTCATTTCGGCCTGACGGAGGGAGTGTCAGGCAGACCCAGCCCTCCACCGGGGCTAGCCTGAGAAAGGGCTCCTCCCCCTTAGATGTCATCTTCCGGCCTGAGAGGGATGATCAGGCAGGACCCAGCTCCAACCGGGGACTAGCCTGAAGAAAGAGGCTCCTCCCTCCTTAGCGCATCTCCGGCCCTGAGAGGGAGTGACAAGCAGACACAGCTCCACCGGGCTAGCCTGAAGTCAAGGGCTCCCTCCGTACTGCATCTTCCGCCTCCTATTCCCCCAAGCATGCTCTGACTGTGTGGGGGAGAGGCTGCGCACCCTAAAATGACGTTTGTGAGCTATGCTGGCGGTGGTTATAATAGCCACCGGTAGGGCCTCCCATGCCCAGAAGGTCACAACCAACGGTTCTGGACTAAGACGCTCCAACGGGCAGGGCTGGCCTCTAGCCTATGGCAAACCATCCAGGAGACGGAAACTCTAATCCCAAACACAGGCAGAGGGGTTGCTAGGATAACCCTGTAAGGTCAACAACTAAGGAAACCTCTAAACACCAAACCTATGAACACAAGGACAGCCCTGGCAACGTCATGCGGTGCAAGGCCTCAGCAGACGACACGTGGTTTAAAGGGGGAGACCAGTTCTGTGAACGCCGCGATCAACCAAAAAATCCATGAACAGGCTGGAGGATACACCAGCCTAATCAAGGCGCTGTAGAAAAGCACGGATGAGTTCTCCTAAATCCTTTGTTCACGAAGTCAAGCCAAGAAGAAGGAAGAGAAGATTACAAGATATTGTCTTTTAATGGGTGTGCCATATCCCTCGGTCATGGCCTAATGGTACAATAGCCCAGACAGCCATGTTTGCTTTACATAAAAGTTCAGGGCTTGATTACTTGAGACCCTATCATTTGGGGGGGGGTTTTCTTTGAGCAGTCCAGGTATCCATAGAACTCCTCCAGCACCAACCATTCCAAATGAATTCTTGTCCACCTTCCGTTTTCACACCATACATAGAGAAATGGAAATACACTCATCGCTCCATATTTACGGCTTGATCTTTATGGATTGATATTCATGGAATTTGATTAGTTGTCCTCTAGGAATATCAGGACCTCGTAGGTGCAACTCTGTGGTCACACCTAAAGGCAGTGAAAAAGTTGCAAGTGAAAAGTTGAGGTCTCTCCATGTATGATTCTTGATTATATGTTGGCGTAGCAGTGTGGTGTAGTGGTTTGTTGAGTGTTGGGCAAGGACTTGGGAGACCAAATTCACCATGGGACAACCATGGGGTGCCTTGGACAGTCTCACCTTTACCTAGGGAAGGTAACAGCCAAGCCCCCGAATAAATGCTAAGAAACTCCTTGGGATGAGTCACCCAACCTCAGAGGGCTTTCTACTGCATGGCAGGCAAATAACATTAAAAATTTCGCATATGGGAACAAAGGTGGCTACAGATAAGTCAATTCCAAAACCGGATCCCAAGGCTGTTCCATGTGCCTGTCTAAATCTTGCTGATCGCTCAGTGCTTATACAATGAATCCTGGTCCTTAGGTGAGAAATCCTACACTCAGAGCTGGAAAAAAAGACCCCAAGGGCCACCCAGTCCAACCCTTTGCCATGCAGGAAGGACAGGCATAAGACCCTGATCGATGGCCCTCAGCCCTCTGTTTAAAAACCTCCAAAGAAGGAGAACGCCACCATTTCTGGGGCAGCGTATTCCATCCAGGGTCCAAGCTACTTAATTCGCAGGAATTCTTTCCTAATTTTAGGTGGAATCTCTTTCACGTAGCTTGAGTCCGCTGCTCCAGGTCCTAGTCACTGGAGCAGCGAGAAACAAGCTTGCTCCATCCTCAATATAATGCACATTCAAAGGTTAAAAGGAACTAAGTAGTGTTGATGTGCCCAGGGAAAGAAGACCCTGGAAGGTGTATGCTTTGAATCTGCGAGTCGTTCCCAATGGTATCAATTAATTCGCTGTCTGATTTGGTTTCAAACTCTGAGCATGGTTACAACTAAGTTGTGCCGATTTTTTGTGCCGGTATGAGGCCGGGATGAAGGAGGCGAGAGCTGGGGAGAGGCCAAGGCCAGGTGTGGGAGGCAAGAAAGTAGAGCAAGAGGCAATAGGCAGGGGCCGTGGAGGAAGCAGAGGAGGCCGACACAGAGGCTGGGGAAGCCAGGGACTGCTGGATGGTGCAAATCCACCGGTTTCCCACTACTTGGGCTGAACCAATTAATTTCTAATAAAATTGATTCCAGCCTAAAATACTTGCAAAACCCCAGCATCCCTTGTTGAATGGGTTAATGGGTCAAAAGCAGCCCCCCTTTCCGAATCACTTCGCGATTCGATTAAGTGGGGAACCATGCTTGTTAACCAGATTTGTAGTGAATCCGATCGGTTTAAACCGCAGTGGGAAGGAGGCCCCTGGTTTGGCTTCTTCAATCCCCACGTACATAAACAGTCCTCCTCCTTGTTGCCTTTGAAAGGGACAAGCAACATGGCTTTGTCAGATCCAATGTGTGCAACTAGTGGAGCGTTCCAAAAACTTGTGTTGGTAGCAAGGCAGCGAACGGCAAAACCAGAGAAGGTAAAAGTCTTCTTTTAACATTTGTTATTTAATTAAATAGACCCATAGGTACAGAGGGTAATTGTGATCCAGCCCAGTACTCTTTCCGCTTTCCTCCGTAGATAAGTAAGCATCAATGCAGTCCCTAAAGGTTTTAGACCTACGTAATGAAGAAGAACCTAACAATACAGTTGTTTCATCACTCTTCAGATAATTCTACTCCAAATGTTGCATGTGTTGGTGGTGGTGACCACTGAGAAGATGTGGGGTCGAAGATGTGGGAGGTACAAAATGGTGCCAATAGTTTGGGAAATTGTCCTTCTGAAATCTCCCCTCGTGGTTTAATCTGGAACATATGGTTAACTTCTGTGTGAACTAGGGATAGAAAGAAAATGGTTGAACAAAATGTGTTTTTCTTGATGTTCGGGATCCCCTGCTGAGAAGAATAGTGGATCGATTAAATCTTTGCAGTTCAGACCATATATTTGGTGGTAAAAGTTCACAAAGTTTCCCAAAGTGCACATGGGATGGTGGTGGTTTCACAGAAAGCGAATTTTTTCTGTAGAGGAAACAGACTTCGTGGCAGAAATAAGCTTGAACGCATCCAGAGAAAAGGGCAACCAGATAATCAAGGTCTGGAAACAAGTTGTATCAGGAACAATTGAGGGAGGTTGTGTATGTTTAGCTTGGCAAAGAGAAGACGAAAGGTGACAGGATAGCCTTCTTTAACTATCTGAGGGATTCGTGGAGAAGGTGGCCACTTGTTTTCAGATTTTCCAGAGACTAGCAAGTAGAGCAATGGGTTTGAAATTAACAAGACAAAAGGTTTCCATCTAACACGAGAAAGGACTGTTTTGACTGGAAGAAATGTTCAGCAGTAGAAAGATTGCCTCAAAGGCAATGGACAGTCGGATAGACTGCCTGGGAGGCTGGTAATGTGCTTCTTTACCTTATCATTCCAGGCTTGTAAGGTGCCACAGGCATGTTAGTCTAGGAACACAGATATACTAGATATACGTCTCTTCCAATCACCATGTTTTGCTGTTTCTTCGTGTCTCAGCTCTGTTTCGTCTGTCTTTCTGCACCTCCAAGCATCACTCCCTGCCTTATGACCTTTCCGAACATGTCTTTCGGATCTGTTATCATTTTTATTTCTAGTGCAATTGCAAAAACAAATGGCATCTTTTAGTAAAATAAAGAAAATAGCCATGCTGTTGCACATTTGGGATGGTGTGGATGTTATTCAAGCGTGAATTGAATGCACTAACTGGACTCAGTGGGAATGTAGAAAAGCTCCTGTGCATTTCCTTTTTGCTGAATGGAAACAATAAAAAGGGGCAGTGCCGACAGACGAATAGTTACACAACATCAGTACTCCGTATAAAGCTACAAAGCACAATCAGGCCAGTAAAACACTTGAGTTTTGGATGTTGCCTAGAGGGAAAAAATTACCATTTATCGTTAGATCTAAAGAAATATAGAAAGATGATAATTTGGGGGCAATACGGGTATCCATTTAGTCTGCATGTAACTGCAAAATGCAGAAATAACAAGACCAGTAAGGGTTGTGTCAGCACTGCAGAAATAATTCCAGGTCGACACCACTTTAAGTGCCATGGCTCAGGTGCGAAGATGACAGCTAAGGAGGGAGGAGCCTCTTTCTTCAGGCTAGCCCTGGTGGAGCTGGGTCTGCCTGATCACTCCCTCTCAAGTAATACTTAAGTGTGTAAGACCTGAGCAGGGTGGCTGATGTCTGGGGACCCTTGAGGTCTCTCCTACTTAGGGTTGCCATACATCGAAGCTGACTTGAAAGCAAACGACAACGACCAAACGACCAGAGTCATTTACGATGATCTTATCTTATGTAAGTTGTTTGGGGCTTGTTTTTTTTTTTTGTTTTGTTTTGTTTTTTTTGCAAAGATTTAGTCAGATGAGGTTTGCCATGGCCTTCCTGTGAAGCTGAGAGAGTCTGACTTGCCCATAGTATATTTCCATGGCTGAGCAGGAATTGAATCTTGGTCGCTTGGAGTCCTAGGGTGCATTTACACTGTAGAAATCATGTGGTATGACACCACTATAAGTGCTGAAGCTGCATCCAATGGAATCCTAGGATTTGTAGCTTTATAAGGTCTTTAACTTTCTCTGCCAAAGAGTGCTGGAGTCTTACAAATCTACCATTCCCAGGATCCTTTAGGGTGGAACCATGGCAGTTAAAATGGTGTCAAACTGCATTAGTTCTACAGTATAGAAGATGTACCCCTAGCCCAGCACTCAAACCAGCTCTGTTCTCTTTCTTTATACCCCCACCTTTGCCCACTAAGGCTGAGGCTCACAGCTAATTGGCATGTGTTTATTTAAACATGAATAAACTAGATTTTAAATGAATGTGAGGGATCAGTGTTTAAGTCTGGAGAACATGTCATACATTTCCTTTGCGGACAGTTGTAAAAGCCTCTGAAGTGTGAGAAAGGAAACATTTGTCCTCAATGACTAATCATCACCTAATTAACTTCCCCCTTTTATAAGTGCACAAAAGAGATTTAAGCCGTTGTCCACAAGTGGACACCATATTTAAGGGGGAACAAAGTGGAAGAACAACATATTGCACTATTTTCATTTAAAAGGAATGAAGATCTACTCAACAGCCGGTGGTGTTGAAGTGAGATGCATAGCTCTGCATGCCCAGTTAGATAGCCTCCTATTGCCCAGCAGCTGCCAAGGGGAAGGAGGCAGGGGAAGGCAAGTCAGAATACAGAGAAGCAGTTAGTCTCATCTCAGATGGGAAAAAGAAATGGAAAGCACCTGTCCTTTCCATATATAGTGGATGGGTGACACCTGGCTTCAACACAGTACATAGAATTTGAAAAGACCCTAAGGGCTGTTCAGTCCAACCCCTTTCTGCCATGCAGGAACTCACAATCAAAGCACCCCCAACAGATGGCCATTGTCAGGAAGTTCCTCCCAATGTTGAGGTGGACTCTCTGTTCCTATACTTTGAATTCATTGCTCCAGATCTTAGTCTCTGGAGCTTCAGCAAACAAACTTGCTCCCGCCTCAATATGACACCCCTTCAAATACTTAAAAAAGGCTATCATATCACCTCTTGCCACTTTTCCAGGCTGAACATACCCAGCTCTCTAAGTCTCTCCTCATAAGGCATGGTTTCCAAACCCTTCACAATTTTAGTTGCCCTCCTTTGGACATGCTCCAGTTTCTCCACATCTTTTTTGAATCATGGTGCCCAGAACTGGACACAGTCTTTCAGATGAGGCCTGACCAAAGCAGAATAGAGTGGCACTATTACTTCCCTTGATCTAGACACTATACTTCTATTGATGCAGCCTAGAATTGCATCGGCCTTTTTAGCCACCGCATCACACTGTTGACTGATGTTCAACTTGTGAAAAGGAACTAGTGGTCTTAGTTGGCCACAAGCTGAACATGGGCCAATGATCTGATACAGCAGTGAAAAAAACCAATATAATCCCAGGCTGCATCAATAGGAATGTAGTGTGGATCAATAGGAATGTGGATCAGGGACACAATAGTGCCATTTTATTCTGCTTTGGTCAGACCTCACCTGGAAAATCACGCCCAGTCTGGGCACCACAATTCAAGAGAGATGTTGACAAGTTGGAGCATGTCCTGAGGAGATTAAGAGGTGATATGATAGCCCTGTTTAAATATTTGAAAGGATGTCACATTGAGGATGGAGCAAGCTTGTTTTCTGCTGCTCCAGATGAAGATATGGAGTGATGGATTCAAACCACAGGAAAAAGCAATTCCACCTCAACATTGGGAAGAACGTCCTGACAGTAAGAACTGTTTAACAGTGGAAGATGCTGCCTCAGAGTGTGGCAGAGTCTTCCTCTTTGGAGGTTTTTAAACAGAGGCTGGATGGCCATCTGTCGGGATGCTTTGATTGTGTCTTCCAGTATGGCAGAATCCAGTTGCTTATTATGTTTTTAACTTCAATTTGTTCACCTGAAGTATTGTATGTGGTTCAAAACTTAGAAATTAGACTTCTTCATCTTCAAATGTGGTGTTACCTTTGTAGTGGGTGCAAACATGAACATTTCCTATGTGTGCGGAGAATAGGAAGGGTTGGGAGCCACTGCTTTAAATGAATCCGTCAGCACCTCACTGTCCAGGAAAACACTAGCCAGTGTCGTATATGTGTAGGGAAGAGATGGATCCCGAGACTATTTCTGTGCCCTATTTCCCTGTCTATCCCCTGGATTACTCAGGATCTTCCTGGCAAAAAGTGTGTGTGTGAAATGCCTCCACTAAAAAAATCCACTCCTTAAATAAGTTGTAGTGCCCCTTTATAGCACCTCATGTCAAAAAAATACTTTGTTTTCAAGAACCATACATGGACCTTGTCCCCAGACTTGTTGGAGTTGTCCGCCTAATGTGGGAGTTTCTAAACAATGAGGTCAATGAAGGAATCAGAAAGCAGAAATTGGTAAGAACTGTTCAACCGTGGAAGACATTTCCTAGAAGTCTGGTGGCTTCTCCTTCTTTGGAGGTTTTTAAACAAGAATCTGGATGGCCATCTGTCACAAAGAGTGCTTTGTGTATTTCTGCATGACAGAATGAGGCTGGACTGGATAGCCCTTGGCATCTCTTCCAGCTCGATGAGTCTATCAAATTACTGGCAGTGATTATTTCATTTCCGTGTAATATCACTCTATCTATCTATCTATTGCAACCAGCCCCTGTGCTCATATATTTGCAAATAAGGACAAGACTTCTGGCATCGAATGAAATGAACTGTGGTTCACACATTTTGGACCCCCATATAATGTGCTCAGCTTCAAAGCGATGAAACATGCTTTGGCAGGAATCCTGTTGGTGTTTTATGCATGCATTAAGGTTCCCCTTTACAATAGCATCTTCCATATTCAGCCCATGAATTGTAAAATGAGCAGTGCCATTGTGAGTTTGAACATGGTTGAGCATTGATGTGCATTTGGTTGCAAAATTGGCTGTGTAATGATAGCCCTGTTTAAACATTTAAAGGGATGGCATATTGAGGATGGAGGAAGCTTGCTTTCTGGTGCTCCAGCGAATAGGACCAGGAACAATGGATTCAAACTACAGGAAAAGAGATTACACCACAGTTTAGTCATCTTGGCTTCTAGGAAGAATTCCAGCCTGATTTTCTCTATGATGCATTCAGGGAGAGAAATTCATTTCAGGGCTCCACTCAGCTGACCGAGGATAAACCCCTTTCAAAATCAACGGCATTTACCATTTTGAAGTAAGCTAGTACCAGCATGGTTTGAGTCATTGCATCATAGAGTTGGAAGAGACCACAAAGGAAGAGACCATCCAGTCTAACCCTCCACCATGCAGGAGCTCACCATCAATTCAACACAATGAAGGGTTGGACTATACCTCTGGAGACCAGGATTTGATTCCCGCTTGGCTGTGAAACCCACTGGGTGATCTTGGGCAAGTCACAAATCTCCTCTGAACAAATGCCAAGAAAACCCCATGATAGGTTGGCCTTAGGGTTGCCACAAGTTGGGAATGACTTGAAGACACACAACAAGAACAAAATACACATCTCAATGGTAGGACTACTTGGCATACAATCAACTCTATTGCCAGAACCCATCTGGAGGTTGCATTGATTGTATGCCAAGCAGTCTCTCTGATTATTTGTCCCCAAACTCCTCTGCCTGAAATTCTAGATTTCCACCTGCAAGGATTTTTAATGCAAGAAGAATTGCATTCTAATGGGCAACTGGTTGCATTGCAACCTCCCTGAGGTCTGGTCCATCTGCTGTTTTCTGAAAATGGGAACCAGTTCTTGAAAAATCTCTATTTTAGGCAAGCTGTCAACAACCGATACTCAATGCATGTTACAGTTACCCATCTGTTTTGTAGAAGGTGGGAGATCTGAAGCTGGAGTTTATGTTTTAAATGGTGTGTTTGTTCCATAAGTGATAGTCTTTTTGTGTAATATGCTTGTGTTTCGCTCTTTCTGTTGTAAGATTCTCTAATTTATTGCGTGTGTTTACACTCAGAGCTCCTGCTGGGAGGCTGGGATTATACTAACTGAAATAAACACACCATAATAATGGAATAAAGATACCAAAGCCAGATGAGGTAATAAAAGCAGCAAAGCTATGCAATATATATTGTGATACAGGTGCCAAAACTGTGAAAAGAGTCATCTTAATCATCTACTTCCTGCGCTACTCTAAAGCTCTCACTGTTTTCTTATCCAGAACTGAATCATAGGATCTCTGGAAGCAAAGGTGATGTGGTTTTGGGTTTTAGTGCAAACCTTACAAGAGCAAACCAATGGGCTGGGGCGTATTTCCCCCTTCTTCTCTGAAGTTTGGACTACAAAAAAAGGCAGACATTTGGAACCACTGATTGCAATGGATGCAAACTACACGAAAATAGATTTCACCTAAATATTTAGGAAGAACTTTCTGATGGCAAGAGCTGTTTGGAAGATGCTGCCTTAGAAGGTGGTGGAGTCTCCTTCTTTGGAGGCTTTCAAATAGAGGCTGGATGGCTATCTGTCAAGAGTGCTTGGACTGTGTCTTTCTACATGGCAGAAGGGTGTTGGAGTGGATGGCCTTTGGGGGCTCTTCCAACTCTAGGACTCTATTCTTCTTCTTGGGCTATGTGACCCAGTGGCATAAAACAGAGCCTTGCGTTTGCACCAGATCAACAACACTTGTGAGTGGCTTAACACCAGTTGGGAATAGTTTATGGCATCTTCCTCCACTTGGCAAGAGTTGGAGATGGAAGGTCCAGTGAGTGGTAAACTGAACCATTCGCAAGATACTTAATTTCCTGGCTCTTTCTCTCCCTCTAAAAGTCTACAAAGTTACCCAGTAAATAACAAGCCTTTGACAGTCTTAAGCCCTGAGAAATCTTCCTTCGAAAGCCAGCTTTTATCTTTCTCTTTCTTCCCTCCAGATCTGTGTCTTTTGTAACTCTGATTCAAGCTGAGAATACACATGTCTGGGGGAAAATTGCAGCCAGGTCTATTTTCAGAAGGGAGTGGGAAGGAGACTCTAGGACCAGGGTGGCAAAAGTGTGGCCTAGAGGCCACATGTGGCCCCAGTGACTTTGTGTGTGTGGACACTTCCAAAGAGCAAGGGTGAGGCTTCCTAAATCTCATTTCTCTTTCCTGGATCAGAAGGAAAGATTCTCTTTGGGGTCTAATCTATACTGCAGATAAAATGCAGTTTGATACCACTTTAACTTCCATGGCTCAATGCTATAGAAAATATTCTTTCTGGCCCCGATACCAGCAAAGGTTCCAGAACAGAGCATTAAACCATCAGCCTGTATGCATCAGTCTGTAGTCATCTCTCAGGCATACTTTAGTTGTGTATTCCTCTGCAGCAGAGGATTAGACTAGCTAGCACTTGCAGTCCCTTCCAACTCTATGATTCCACAAAGTGCCAAAGGTTTTTCTAATAGAAATACACTGAAGTCTGGAGTTGTCAGAATAAAAACTGGTGCAAGGGAATAATGGCAGGTGGTGAGTTTCATGCAACCAGGTAACCAGCAACACCTGCTCCAATTTCCTCTTCTGAAAATCTTTTAAAAGTACAGGCTTGGTTGACTGCCTTGGACCTTCTGAGATTCCAGAAAAGAAGCAGAAAGCTACAACAGTCTCTACTGGCTGGGGAACCCAGTTGAATGCAAAACCACAAAGGTGGGTTTTCCTCACTGAAGGATTTGTGGTGGTTGGTGGAGGATCAGAATGAAAAACCACTGGCCTTCTTCCCTCCTAATAGTCCCAGATGCCTGGATGGCAGCACCATTCCCACATGCTAAACATTCACCTGATAATGCAGAATTTTACAACTCTGTTTTAGATTGTACGCCGTTTGGCAGGTTTTACATTTACTTTTAATTTTTATTGTTGTTTACCATATAAAATGCTGTGCAAACTTTACAGTACTGTATAATAAACTTTAAGAAGAAGAAGAAGAAGAAGAAGAAGAAGAACAGAACTTTCTGAACTCACCATTCTGTTGTTTAACCAATGCCAACACTCCTCACTGTTGCAAGATCAAAAACTGAGACCAGCAGATGATAGAATCAAATCATCATGGAGTTGGAGGGGGCTCCAAGGGCCATCTAAACCAATCCCCTGCTATATAGGAATCCATGACTGGAGCACTCTTGAGAGATGGGCATCCAGTGGTACTATCTCTCTGGTGACACCAAGTCTGAATAGTTGCTCTTCGTACATAAATTATGCCATCCTGCCCAACAAATTGTCATTTCAAAGGTCTCCTCCGTTCACTTCATTTGCTAATGATTTTAAAAATCTTATTCCTTGGCTGAGAAATTCCAAGAATTGCAGCATTTTAAAGAGCTTATGGAAACATTGAGTAACTCCTAGATCCCTTTCACACGCAGTCTTGTTAAACCAGGTGTCCCCCATCCTGTATCTATGCATTTCATTTTTTTCCACCCTAAGTGCAGCACCTTGCATTTTTCCATGTTGAAATTCATTTTAATAATAATAATAATAAATCTTCCAAAAGATCAAAGTGGTTTACACAGAATTAAAACCAGTTACAAACACATCATAAAAATAGATAAAACCAGTAACACAATATACACTATACAAATCTAAAACAGTCATTCAATAGGGTGAGGCAGAGAGTCGATGGGATCAAAATACACAACTTCATTTTCCAGAGGGGAAGGCTTGACAGAAGAGGAAAGTTTTTAGCCTCTTTTTGAATGCTTCCAGAGGGGTGATCAGGCGGAGTTCCTCAGGAAGATTGTTCTAGATTTTTGGGGCCGCTACTGAGAAGGCCCTCTGGGATGTGCAGTAGTAGCATATTTAGAGGATGGAATTTCTAGCTAGTTCTTCCCGGTTGTTCTGAGTGTGTGGGGCAGATTATATGGGGAGATGCGGTCCCTCAAGTAACTCGGGCCCAAGCCATAAAGGGCTTTATAGGTAATAACCAACATCTTGTATTGCGCTCGGAAGCGAATAGGCAGCCAGTGCAGATCTTTCATAATAGATGTTATATGGTCAAACCTGGAAACACCAGTGACCAATCTGGCTGCCATGTTTTGTACTAGCTGAAGCTTCCGGACTTGGTACAAGGGTTGCCCCATGTAGAGCACATTGCAGAAGCTGAAATGAGAGGTTACCTAGTTGTTGTAGCAACAGGGCTCACCCTCTACTGTGCTAACTTCAGTGTTCTTTCTACTGTTCTCAGCTCCCTAATGTAGCATAATCGCATACTTCTATTTATTTGTCCCTATATGGCTTGGGCCCGAGTTACTTGACCGTCGCATCTACTTGAGATGTCAATTGCAGAGATGAGTCCAGAAGTACTCCTAAACTTCAGACTTCATCCAGGGGAAGTGTGACCCCGTTCAGGACAGGTGGATAAACTTCCTTCCCTGGGCCTGGGAACCTATCACCAGTACTTCCGTTTTCTCTGGATTCAGACTGAGTTTGTTTTTCATCATCCAGCCCATTACCGACTCCAGGCAGGCAGTCAGAAGAGAGACCCCATCCTTCCTAGTTTTGGCCCAGCTTTCTAATCTATTAAGGTCATTTTGAATTTTTATCTTCTACTCTGGGCTATTAGCTACTCCTCCCAACTTTGTGTCACATATGCAGTGGCACCTCCATGCTCAATGGCAGCTCAGGGAAAACTCCGTAAAACACGTTTAAAACTTCTGGAAGCTTGAAATAAACATGTCTATCCGGCATTGAACAAAAATGACTATCCACTTCCATAACAGACATTTTGCATGTGTAAGACACTTAAAGGATTCCTGCTGATATTGGACCAATCACCTGAAAAATATTCCTTTGACTGGTCAAAAGCTTAACTCTAGGACTGCCCTAGACTACTTCCACACTGCAGAACTAATACAGTTTGACACCACTTTAACTGCCATAGTTGCATTGTTTGGAATTCTGGGATTTATAGTCTGTTGTTGGCACCCAGAGCTTCTGACAGAGAAGAGGAAATGTCTTACAAAACTATAAATCCCAGAATTCCATAGCATTAAGCCATGGCAATTAAAGTGCTGCCAAAACTGCATTAATTCTGCAGTGTAGCTGCAGCAAAGAGTGGGAATTTAGTGGCCTGTTTTCTAAAGCACACACGTTTTTTCTCTTATAAGCAACTGTTTTAATTTTGCTGCTTGAAAGGGATTAAACATGCCAAAGGTACCTCACAATTGTCTTTTCCAAATCTTATGAGATATTTGGGGGGGGGGTGAGGGGTGTTTGATACAATGTGTGGGAAAGGAAAGGATGGAAGCATATTTTTCCTCTTAATGACAATCTCACCGGTTTGGCTCAAGTCAACCTCCTTTTGGATGCACTTTTAATTCATTTCTTTGTTGATGAGATAATCTTTGGCCTGGTTCTTAAAAAAAAACACCAAAAACCCCAGAAATGCTCTGTTGTATTTTCACTCTGTTTTTGAGTTTGTGTGCCTGGAAAAGTTCCTTTGGGGGGGACTATAGCCTTCTTAATGTTAAGGCCAAATTTATTTTCCTGTAGTTTGAATCCACTGCTCTCTGGAACTGCAGAAAACAACCTTGCTTCGTCCTCAGTGGCTCTTGTGTCAACCTTCTTTCCCCCAGGCTAAACAGACTCACTCCCTCAGCCGCTCTTCATTGGTCTTTTGGTTTCTAGACCTTACTCCATTTTGGTTACCCTCCTCTGGACATGCTCCAGCTTCTTCCACATCCACCTTGAATTGTGCTGGTCAGAAATGGACAAAACAGGATTCTAGATGAGGCCTGAGCAAAACAGAATTGAGTGGCCCTATTACTTCCCTTGATCTAGACACTATACTCCTATTGATACAGCCTAGAATTGCACTGGCTTTTTAAACTGCAACATCACATTGCTGATTCATGTTTAACTCATAAGGATAATGTGGTAAAGTGCTATGCCTCCTAGATCCAATGTGAAGTTGAAGTCTTCCTAGATCCCCTTTGCATGTACTGCCATCAAACCAGGTGTCCCCCATCCTATATCTGTGCATTTCATTTTTTTTCTCTCTAACTGTAGTACCTTACATTTCTCCATATCAAAATTCATTTTGTTAGCTTTGGCCCAGCTTTCTAATCTATTAAGATCATTTTGAATTTTGATTCTGTCCTCTGGGGTGTTAGCTACTCCTAATTTGGTGTCATCTTCAAATTTGATGAGTATGTTTCCAATTCTGTCATCCAAGTCATTGATGAAGATGTTGAACAGCACTGGGCCCAGGACAGAACCCCACTGGACACCCCACTCTCCAGGATGAAAAGGAGCCATTGTTAAGCACCCTTTGGGTTCGGCTGGACAACCAGTTACAAATCCACCTAACAGTTGCCTTGTCCAGCCCACAATTTACCACATTTTTGTGAGGATATTTTGCAAGGAAATGGTTAAGCAGAAACAGAGGCAAGAAAGGGTTCACAGTGCAATGAACAGTTAGGGAGCTCAGGATATGTCTCATTTTTACATCAATTCAGCAATAGCTAATTTACTAGTAATCCTTTTCTTCTAAGTTTTTCATGTCTGGACAAGATAAATACAGCAGTTGTCCTTGAATCAGCTGGTGGCGCAGTGGTTAAATGCCTGTATTGCAGCCACTCACTCACAAACCGTAAGGTTGTGAGTTCAATACCAGCAAAAGGGCTCAAGCTCGACTCAGGCTTGCATCCTTCCGAGGAGGTCGCTAATGAGTAACAGCCTGTTGGGGGCAATTAGCTTACAGTTGTAAACCGCTTAAGTGCACTGATAAGCGGTATAGAAATGTACCTATTGTTGTTCTTGTTGTTATTATTATTATTATTATTATTATTATAAAAGGTGAGGCAGGGAGAAATGTCTTCTCAATCCGCTTAGAGACATTGAACGATTGAGTGATTGTCATTTTTACAATTCTCAGACTGCTGCAGCATTTTGGAGGAACTGCAGCACCATTTTGACATATTGGTGATGTAACAATGCTTAAGTTGCCATGCTGTGGACACCACTTTCCAAGGGCTTCACATAGTTTTCCCCAACCCAGCACCCCCCTAGAAATGTTGGACTACATCCTCCATCAGCCTCAGACACCAGGGGATGATGGGAATTATGCTCAATACATTTGAAGGATAATGGAGCTTTAGGGGACAGTCTAGCATATCTTCCCCCCATCTATATTGGATAGGATCCAGAGTTAGTTCTGCTTTAAGCAGACCCACCTGGAGTGGAAAAATGGAGTTGAGGTGAGTCATCAGGATGAATGTGTCCAGTTGTTTTCAATGGGCCTTTACAAAGCATAACTAACTCTGTATCCAATCCCTTGAGATGCACTTCTCCCTACATTCCTAATTCACTTCACACTTGAACAGTTTTCCAAGAAAAAGTGAGCAAATTTTTGTACATGCATTTGAGCGTTTCAAAGATGGTGCTCACTGAACTGAAAATTTCAGCCTGGCCTGGGTTTTGTTTTCACCTGAGGCTATAGGAAAAACAAGGCAATGAAAGTGCAATTTGTTGTTGTTAACTGCCCTCAAGCTGACCCAGACTCATGTCAACCCTGCGGATGAGACATCTCCACAGCCTCCTGTTCTCCACTGCTTTGCTCAGGTCCTGCAAATTTAGGCCCATGACCCCCCGAATGAGTCTATCAGTCTAGCATGGGGCCTTCCACTCTTTCCACTGCCCTCCACCATTCCTAGCATTATCGTACAATGCAGTTGGGCCTCCACATGTACAGCTTCGACATTTGCAGATTTGATTATTTGCAGTTTTGGTTAATATATTCTCTCTAGGAATCTCTAGGTCCTCCAGTGCAACTCAGCCAGAAGTTGACCATAGAGTTGTTCCTTCCTATGGAACCCTATGATTTGTAGCTTTTACATGCTCTTTAGCCTTCTCTGCCCAGGAGTACTGGTGCATCCCTGTATCACAAATTCCAGGATTCTGTAGGATGGAAACATAGCAGTTAAAGTGGTGTCAAACGGCATGATTTTTATAGTGTAGATGCACTCCAGGTGTCAGGATATTTGGGAGCTTGCTGGCGCTCACTCAAGACAGTCTTGCTAATCCTGCTTGGAAAATTCAACACTTACACCGCCGGAATTGGGCGGCCACTGAACCTTTGCCAGCAATGCCGCATTTGTTTTCTTCACTCCAGCACTTTAAAAGAGAGTGGTGTAATCAGCTAGCTATTTATTTCAAGTTCTCGCTTTCATGTTTATCTGATCTTTGCTTTAAAAGGAAATGTCTTGTTTTAATTAAGTGTTTGCTCTGTCTTTCTGAGCTATTTTGATTATACTCTGGCCCGTAACCACACAAAAGTCTTGCTATTTTATCCACAAGCTACTGTGCGATAGTCAACAGGGTTTTGAACGAGGGGCTTTGAGCAGTAAACCTGGAACAGACCCCATGTTGAGCTGATGAGGGGATACTTAGCCTCGCAGCAGTTTCCAGTTAACTCCTGGCTATTGTTCCCAAACATATGTATCCCTTGATTTTTTAAAACATGTGGTCACTTAGTGTTTAGGCTGTGAAGGACCAGTGAGAAAACTGCTAAGACTAACATAGGTTTTTCTATTTATTTTAATGGTGCCAGAGCAGAAGGTGTTGCCAGAGTTAATTCACTTGGGGCAGCCGATTCCATGGTATATATAACACAAGGCCTGGAATTATTCATTTTCGTGATACTTATGTAGAGCAGGTGGAAGGTCAAGAGTGAAAATGTCCTTCCAGAGGCCATTCCACACATTACCCAAGGATAAGGTACCCAGATCTCAAAGCCTGACCCCTCTTTTCTTACCCTCCATGAAAAGAGGAGGAATCTCAGGATGAGAGCACTGCCTTGACAATTGTTTGCTGTTCATAGACTCATAGAATCATAGAGTTGGAAGAGACCTCAAGGGCCATCAAGTTGAATTCCTGAAGAAAATAATTTCTGACTCATGATGATCGTCCAGAGTTATAGTCCAATGTTCAAACCACTACAACACACTGTCTCTCGATTCATGTCTTATTCTATGCAAAAAAAAAAAAAAAAAAGGAAAAAAAATCTATGCATTTTATTCCAGAAAAATGCATTTTCTGCAATTTGAGTGTTGGACTATGACTCAGAAAACCAGGTTTGAATCCCAACTTGACCATGGAAACCCACTGGATGACCTTGGGTAAGTCATATCCTCTCATCCTCAGAGAGAGGCCAAAGCAACCCCCCTCTGAACACATTCTGCCAAGAAAACCCCATGATAGATTTGCCTTAGTGTTGCCAGAAATCAGAAATGACTTGAAAGCACGCAAGAACAAGAACAACAACAATGCTGAAAATCATGCTGTCTCTGAAGAACGCACCATTTGCCCATTTGTTAGACTTGATTTTTTACTAGCTGATGTTTAATGTGCCACATGGAACAATATCACCAGGTTCAACTCCTGAGATGCTCCTGGCATCAGATCCAGATGAAAACTGGATTCTTGCTGCAGTGGCTGAGTGGCACACTGCACAACCTCCAATTGTCTTGATTTGGCAGAGACAGTCCCAGTTAATCCACTATCATCCAACTTTTTCAGCTGCTTTCAAAATGTTTCTTCCATTTCCCCTTCTTTGTCCTGGCTCAAATTCACAACAACAATGGTAGAGCTGTTTTTTCCACTTTCCCCCTTTGTCCTGGCTCACATTCATTGCTGCAAAATGAGTTCAAAGTGCCAAGGTGTCGCGGCAATGAGACGCAGAGACAGGAATGGGGGTGCACAAGCTTCCCTCAAGCTTGCCTCCCAGCCAGGCTTCTGGCTGGGCCTTTTATTGTCATCTTGCTTACTTCCGTCCATTGTCTTCCTTACAATCATTGATGATAGCCTTGCTCCTAGGTCACCGGACTGGCATGACAGGTGCGTGATCAGTGCATGCTTGGTGCGTGCTCTTGAGGCAAGGAAGCAGGATATGGAGACCAGCTAAGCCAGCCGAATCAACATGGGCTTATCTATCTAATTATGGATAAAGCATTGTCATCTCGAGAGAAGGTCGAAGTCCTATGGTTTGCCAGTAGAACTGCCACGTTTCAATCTTGATGAGCATTGCTATCCTGAGAGAAGGTCGCGACCCCACGGTTTTACCCATGAGGTTGCCACACCAAGGTAGTTTGCACTGACTTGGCAAGATGAGAGGAAGGGAGAGGGCAGAAACTTTCCTTTTCCTGTAGACTCAGGCAAAGGCAAACTGCTGCAGCCCATGCTAGCTTGT
Organism: Sceloporus undulatus; assembly: GCF_019175285.1. NCBI lineage: Eukaryota > Metazoa > Chordata > Lepidosauria > Squamata > Phrynosomatidae > Sceloporus > Sceloporus undulatus. Next base: position 4,990,702 of record NC_056525.1, on the reverse strand, counting down.
ATGTCCTTCCTCATTAATATCTTTTGACCAGACTGTGTTATTGTTTGGCCATGCATCCCAGTTTTCATCTGTGAAATGTCAGAGTCTATGACACTAAACTCTACTTTTAACATGCATCCATCTTCAGTAGAAAGTGTCTGCCAGCTCTAAATGCAAAGAAGATGGAGAGAGAGCAGGTTGCTGCTTTTCATTCAGAAGGTTGGTTCCAGGCCCTCCAACTAAAAAGGATAGGATCTCAGGTAGCAGATGGTGGAAAACCCAGTGATGTGAAAGACTTTGTCAGCTGCATTCAGCCAGGCGAGACCATCCTGGGCTTCATTAGACCAATGCTCTGACAGTTTCATATATGTTCTTGCAGAGATATTTAGGTACAATTCCTGCTGCCGGCAATCACAGCTCTTCCAAACTCTTACTCAAGAATTCCGCACATGCCTTTGCTAAACCATATGTTTCCCAACAGTCTTGCCTGGTTCTCATTTGATAATGGTCATTAATATAGCTCCCCATTTCACGGTTCTTCCAGAGTAGTTTCATAGTTTCCGAAGCAAAATGCTTTGGTTCCCCTCGGTTTAGAACCTGACACAGATTCAGGCTCAGAGCCTTCCGTTTTGCACTTCCAACATCACATCACCACACCCACAATGGTAGAGCTGCACACACTGTGACAATGCAACAAGGAACAGAAAACCCCAAGTGTAACAACCTGGGTTCCCTAAGCAGCTGCTGTGCTATATATTTTGACAGCTGTACGATGGAAAATTGGAAGATGATATCTACATGTGTCAACAATACTCCAAACATCAACGCCAGGGGCCTTTTTTGTATCCTGGCCACTTCTGGATGTCCCACAGCTGCTCTTTGAAACTATGAAAGTCAAGACACTTAATATATTCTCTTACAAGAGAAGATGAAATACTGTCTCACACACTCCACCCAGAACAGAAACTAAATAAAGGGAGAAAGAACTTTGGAATATCTATTAAGAAAGAAAGGATGTGGAATGCAGATACTGGCTAACAGCCTACATGAGAGATGGGTCGCATTATTCTCCACATGCACAGCATTGATTCTGCTGGATGAATATTATTTGTGAGCAACTACTTTCCAGCCCTGCAATTTCAGAAACCACCATGCTAGCCCCATGCACCCCCCCCCCCCCCAAATTATCCCAGTAAGATACAACATATCAATTGATACCTGAAACATCAAGAGATTCAGGAAGGACTGGGGAAGAAATATACCACTATCCTTCAGCCCAGGGCCTGAGCCTTTAAGGAGTCAAGAGCCATTGCATCAGTGGATTGATTATCTGACCCTGGTGCCACATCTCAAGAAGGTAGAGAGGGTGGAAACTGTGGAAAGTCTCTAGGTCTGCATTTCCAACTTCCCTAGCCCTCTAAGGGACATATCTGGCCATTTTAACAAAACCAGAAGTGATGAGGAGGTTTTTCCCATTTTTATGTCAACAGAAATTTTGGACAGAGGGAGAGAAAAGCAGCCAGGCACAGTACCATCATTCCTGGGCTGCAGGGGCTGCTGAAAGGCCCACCCTCCATGTTCCAATTGCCACTACTGTGGCCTCTGTGGGAAAGAGGAGAATCCAGGCACAGTTCCATCATGCCTTGGTCCAGCATCTGATGAGAGGCCCTCCCTCCATTCTAGCTACCACTGCTGCGGCTTCGGTGGGAGAGAAGAGCAGCTAGGCACAGTGCCATCATGTCTTGGTCCTAGTGGTTGGTGAAAGGCCCTACCTTCATTCCACTGCTGTAGCTTCAGAGGGAGAGAAAAGCATCCAGGCAAACTATTGATTAGTAAGCTTTCCTGGGGCCTTTTTGAGTAACAGGTGGGGTATGACTACTCAAACAAATAAGAAAAGATGCATGGAAAAGAACTCCTATGAGAGAAGGCTTAGGGAATGGGAATGGTTTGCTAAGATAAGATAGGACTGAGGGGGACATGAGGCCATGTTTAGAAGATGTGAAGTGCTCTCATGTTGCAAACAGAAAGAAATGGTTTCCTCTTTTCCCAAGGGCGGCCGGGGGGGGGGTGTTTCTTGCCAACCTTGTTTCATTCTAATGTAACTGTCCATTGCTGCTGTGTGTGCCTTGAAGTTGTTTCTGATTTATGGCAGTCCTAAGGTGAACCTATCACATGGGTTTCTGAGGTTGAGAGTGTGTGCTTCTCCATACTACTTGGATAAAATGCTTCCCTTCTTTTGGTGATGTACCACATTGGGTTATTCCCACCCACACATCCATTAGCAAGCAATAGCAAGTACAGTCTGCCCTCACCATACGCAGGGGATCCATTCCGCACCCTCCCCCCATGTATGGGGAAAAGAGTGTATGCTCAAGCCCCATAGGAAATAATGGGGCACATGCTCATGGTGGTGCATTTCTGCTTGGGCTTGCCTTTCATGTGAGCTCAAAGTTTTGGAAGGCAAGCCCACCTATAAGGAGGGCTGACTGTACATTTCTTAAACCGCTATTCAGTTCACTTAAGCACTCCCTAAAGTGGTTTACAAAGTGTAAGCTAATTGTCCCCAACAAGCTGGGGACTCATTTTAGCGACCTCCTCGGAAGGATGCAAGCCTGAGTTGAGCTTGAACCCTTGGCTGTATTGAACTTGCAACCTTGCAGTTTGTGAGAGGGTGGCTGCAAAACAGGCATTTAACCTCTGCGCCACCAGGGCTCCTTACTGAGCCACCAGGGCTCCTTGAAAAAAGCAATCCATTGGTTGCTTTTTATCCCTCCCCCCCTTCTCTCATTCTTTTTTCTTATCTTTGATCTGACTCCTTCACTCTCACTCTGAACAGACCCTATTTTATTCATTTTGCCCAATCCTCAACTGGAGTGTAGACCCCCCCCTTTTTTTTTTTTGGCCAACGTCCCAAACAATGGCAATTCTTTATTGGGGGATGGGCACTTCAGGGGCCACAAACATGGGTTTCAGGGACTACATAGACTTTCCCTGATCTAGAGCAATGTTTTTCACCTAGGTGTCCACCAGATGTACTTGACTACAACTTCCTCTAGGAATCTCTGGGTCCTCCAGCAAGAATGTCTCTGCTGGAAGTTGACCATAGAGTCACTCTGGTGGACCTAGCAGTTCCTAGAGAAAACACTTCTCTGGGCAATTGTAAGTCTTCCAGCATGTTTTGATGGTCACCATCTATCTTATGTTGACCACAGAGCTGAGCTGGGAGGCCTAGAGATTCCTAGAGATGTGTTCTCTCAGGTAAAAATAAAAATTGTTTTTTATTAGCAAGAGGATCCTGTGCCCCAGACCCCAGCAAATGTGAAGGTCCCACTGTACTTCTCTGTGGCACCACATTGTGAGAATGATAATATACATTTTATGAACATGAAAGACTGTGAAAAGGAGATCATATTGCAAGAGAAGGTCCAATTTGCCTGGGCAAAAGCAGAGGTGGTTTCTGATGCTTTCCACCTGGACCTTAACAGTGCATCTTCAATACTTTCCAGATTGCCTCTTCTTCATCATAAAAAGTGTCTGCGTGTGTCTGTGTGTGAGAGTTTCTTCCGGACATTGTGTGCAACCAAGGGTGTCCCATATCTTCCAGAGAGTACTTGTTATTTCTGCTACTTAATTAGCTCTGCATTTCTTCAGACAACAGAAAACCAAAGAAAAGGAGGGCGGACAGAGGAGAGTATTTCATTTATTCCTTTTTTTAATAGTCGGTAGGAATAGCCAAGTTTCTTGCCTTCATAGTATTGTTTGGGCTGCCAATTTAGCCAAGGAAAGTTTAATTAAAAATGCTTTCCAAGAGAAGCTTTCAAAAGAAAACAACTGATGGAAATATTTCGAGCGGGCTTCCTTCTTTTTTAATAAAAGAAGTATTCTTACCTTTATATTGAAGTCCTAAAATTAGCCTCCCTTCAGGGGAATGAAATTGAGGTTTCCCCCCCCCCCCCTTTTTTTTTTTTAAAAAAAAAAACAAAATTGGGGCCTTGGAGCTTATTACAGTCTTGATGAACACGTTGACATGTGCAGAACATCCATGGCGTTTTTTATGAGATGAGTGTCCTCTCCGTCTTTTCTCCAGAAAAACAGAGCTAAAAATAAAATTAAATAAAAAGTAGAGACAAAAATAACACTTTCAGGAAACAATGCAAAGAGAAAACAAAACCACAATGTTTGGGGCCCCTTTTTT
>NC_056525.1:4969760-4986428 GCF_019175285.1 Sceloporus undulatus | reverse complement strand
CCTTTTTTCTTTTAAAGAATGAACACAGAATTCGGACTCTGGAGCTTATTACAGTCTTGATGAACACGTTGACATGTGCAGAACATCCATGGCGTTTTTTATGAGATGAGTGTCCTCTCCGTCTTTTCTCCAGAAAAACAGAGCTAAAAATAAAATTAAATAAAAAGTAGAGACAAAAATAACACTTTCAGGAAACAATGCAAAGAGAAAACAAAACCACAATGTTTGGGGCCCCTTTTTTGCGTCAAGAAAATCCCTTACAAAACCTCTGCAGTCCAAACTGGTGCAATCCATCTGAATGAGAATATTAATACTTTCAAAAGACTGAAGTTGGCGAGAGGCAATTCTTTATTTTTAGAATATTTGAAAGAGCTGGGATGGATAAGTGCTTCTCAAATGTTGTTCCTTCAGGTCTCTTGGATTTTGGGCCTCCCAGAAGCCTCAGTCAGCTTGGCCAGCAGCCAAGGATTCTGGGAGCAATAGTCCAAAGCACCTGATGCACCAAGCCACTGAGCTAAAGGTTCTAAAGAGACCATGAACCATCAAGAAAACAAATGAATAAGTCTTGGAGCTCACCAAGCCTGAACATTCTCTAGAAGCCACAATGGCTGAACTGAGACAATCATATTTTGGATAGATCATGAATTGACTCACTGAAAAAGACAGTCTTCGAAATCCTTGATCAGCTACTTACTTATCTCTGCACAGCTAAGCAGAGAGATCTTGTAGCACCTTTGAGACTAACTGAAAGAAAGAAGTTAGGTGCTTGAGCTTTCATAGACTCCAGTCTACTTGAGAAAGTAGACTGAAGGGGCTATACAGACAGGCAGCTTCACGCTGCTCATTTTTGCCCCAGAAGGAGACCACAGCAACCACATGCCATGGCCTCTGGAAGGTGGGTTCTTTTTGCATCCCAGAGGAGTGCCATAGGTCTGCTTGCATGCCATGATATCACCCTTTGTGCACAATGCTATTTAGGTGCTGTGCACAACAAACATCATCAAGGTGCACACCGTGTAGATGGGCATGTGCCAAGATGGCACCCGGGCAGCACAACAAAGGCTTTGAGCATTTGGACTCTCAGCCCTAATGCACACACAGGCCGGCACAACCCCTGAAGTCTCCGAAAGTTCATGCTGCCAACTTCTTTCTTTCAGTTAATCTCAAACAACAAGATCTCTCTACATACTGATTCTACAGACTAATACAACTATGGCCTGTTACAGACAGCCAAAATAAAGCTGCTTCGAGTCACAGTGGAGGTATGGTGTTTCAATGATGCATGTGTCCTAAGAGTCCAGAAGTCGCACCAAAGCCACACTCCAGCCCTAAGGACTGGAGTGTGGCTTTGGTGCAGCTTCTGGACTCTTAGGATGCATGCATCATTGAAACACCACACCTCCACTGTGACTCGAAGCAGCTTTATTTTGGCTGTCTGTAACAGGCCGTAGTCTTTGGATTCTGCACAGCTAAGTCTTATATCTGGTCCAACCCGGGGGGCCCAGCCCACCATAAGATCCAGCTGCTGGATCCAGTGAAGGATGTCTGATCAGGGCACAAAGAGGGAAATGACATTCCCATCCTCTCCCAACAGCAATGCTGTGAGGAAGAATTGTGACAGGGTTCCAGGTGTGATCAAAGGACGTAATAGTACCCCTCTATTCTGTTTTGGCCAGATCCTTACCTGGAATATTGAGTCCAGTTCTAGTTGCCACAAGGATGTTGAAAAGCTGGAACATTCCCCTGAACTACAACAGAGAATTTTAAGTTTTAAGGATGTGGAAAAGCTGTCTTTCACACTGGATATATCAACAACACCCAATTATATAGCGATAGCGATAGCAGTTACATTTCTATACCACTTTATAGTGTTAGGCACTCTCTAAGCAGTTTACAATGCATTAACCAAATGCATCCAACAAGCTGGGTACTCATTTTACAGACCTGCAAAAGGATGGAAGGCTGAGTCAACCATGGAGCCCTGGGATTGAACCCGTAACATTGTGGCTGCTGTACTGGCGTTTAATTATTGTGCCACCAGGGCTCCTTTATCTGTTATATCTCTGTGTACCTGTTTATATCTGTTTCATACCAGCAGAAACCATGGTTCTATCCAATGGAGTGATGGGAGTTTTAGTTTGGCAGAGGATTTAGAATGACATGCTAGAGGGCTGTAGTCTATTCCCATGAATTGCCACAGAGAAATGTAAGTTTCTTACTAATTTACAAATCCTAGGATCTCATCTGACAGAACTATGGCAATTAAAGGGCAATCAAACTGCTGCCATGAAGTAATGTGGATGCGCTTACTGACAGCCACCCCTAAGGTGAAGCTATCATGGGGTTTTCTGGGCTGAGAGTATGTGACTCCCCCCAAGATCACCCAGTGGATTTTCATAGCCAAGCTGGGACTCGAACTCTGTTCTCCAAAGTCATAGTCCAGCGCTCAACCCACTACAACATGCTGGCCCTCTTTCCTTCTAACCCCCTTTAAAAGAGAACATTTCCCTCACTGCCTGTAGTTTTTGAAACCAAAACAGATCTCATTCCCTCCTCTCTCTCTTTTTTTCCTTTTAATTTTCTCAGCTTGCTTGTCTGATTTCTCCTAACATATACTTATCTGGGAAATAAGATGATGAAATGGTTCCACGAATGATAAACACAGCCTTTTGCCGATTGCTTGTGGTAAACAGAGGAAATTTCAGCCCCTGCTTGTTCACTCGGGTGGGGAAGGGATCAATTCCTCCCCTCCTCCCCTCCACCTCCAGTTCGACCAAAACCTAAATAGATTACCCTTTTGTTGTCCAGCCCTCCTGGTGGTGGAAGAGGGGGTGTTTTTCTTAGTTATGGGCAGCAGTGTGGTCAGACCTTTGATCCGATGTGTTTCATGAATCCAAGGATGTGAAACAGATGTCCCAATGGCAAGAAGGCAGGGAGGGAAATCTAAGCCAGTCCTTAACCTGTTTCAAGCACCCAGTATGCATCTATAAATTATTTAAGCATAAATGGAAGTGCAACTCTGGGACAAGTTTTCCTCATATTCGGAACATGGGGCCTCGTCTCCGAGCATGTAGGGCAAGCAATTGGAGGCACAATCGCACATCGGTGAGCATCCTGTTAGAGTCTTTTGCATGGATGAGTTCCCTTGTGCAAGCAGCTGGACATTTTTGGCTGATGCATAACAGCCATGTTCAGATAAAAGGAGGTGCCATTGCAAATCATTCTGCATGTGCATGTTGTTTTGCATTTATTGTGCATGGCTCCTCAATGTACAAAGTGCATTTGGTTGCACAATGCTGCAATACTATAAGGAGGTGGCATAGCAACACTGAGGTGTAATTGCATCTGCACATAACTATGCTATATCTCCTCCTTGTAGGCACTCGTCACTGTGGTGATTTGACCCAGATTTTAAATAGGTCACATTTTAAATCATCCAAATCCTCCATGGCAGGGGGTTGGGCTAGCAGATCCTTGGGGTCCTTTGTGACTTTTAAGATTCTATGAATCTATGAAAATCCCCATCACCACAATTTTTCCAAACTTGATGCAGACTTCTGACCATTTCTGGTTTTATCCTCCCAGTGGTGTTATTTTTGGGGGGGGAGGGGGGTGCTCTGTATGATCCCCAGGAAGCCCCAAGCAGTGGCATCACTGTGGTTGGTGTCATTTGGTGTGGGTGCCAAGAAAGAATTGGGGGGGGGGGGGGCAAACTGCCCTCCACTGCCTCACTTATTTGTCCCCTGGCCAGCCACTTGGCCAGACCACTACTTGTGGGACAGTACTGCTGCCTCTGGAGGGCCTGTTCAGAGCCTGGCATAGGGAATCAACACCCTTTCTCACTCACCCAGCAATTATGCCAGTCCCACCAGGTGTACCACCCCATCTGGTATACATACCTCCTCTGGTTTCACCCAGTGTGATCCTCACTCCCTACACTTCCAAGTGATGTCTCTGTGTGCAACAGTTACATTGTGCAAAACTCCCCTTACATAACCAGTAACTGCAATATGATCTTTACGCCATGGATTGAAATGTGCAAGCACATGTTTAAATAAATGTTTATGTGTGTAAAACAAAACACTGAGGACTGGAAACATCCAATATACAGTGAGCCCAAGCCATACGCGGGCTCTCAAGCCACTGGGAAGTTGGGAGAATGGTGCACACCTGTGGTGCACGCACACACGCAGCCATGCAGCATGCAGAAGCCCCATTATATGTAATGGGGGTTGAGCATATGCTTTTTGCCTTACACGGGGGGGGGGGGGGGGGGGGGGGGGGGGGGAGGACCTGGAACGGATCCCCTGCATAAGGCAAAGGCAGACTGTCTGTGGTGTAGAAAAGGGACAATGGCTGCATCTGCATTGCAGAAATTATGCAGTTTGACACTGCTTAACTGCCATGGCTCAGTTAGAATCCAGGTATTTATAGTTTGTGATACCAAAGCTCTCTGACAGAGAAGGCTAGATAGAATTAGGCCCAGGGCAGAACCTTGTGGCACCCCACTGGCCACTTTTCTCCAGGATGAAGAAGAACCATTACTGAGCACCCTTTGGGTTCATCTAGTCAGCCAACTACAAATCCACCTAACAGTAGCATTGTCCAGCCCACTTTTTACAAATTTGTTTGCAACAATATCATAGGTGACCTTGTCAAAGGCCATACTGAAACCAAGATATACTACATCCACAGCATTCCCTTCATCTACCAAGCTTGTTCATTACAGGATCTCTAGCTACAACATCCCTAGCAGGCAGCTGTACAGACTCTTTTTGAAAACATCCAAAGAAGATCCCACCACCTCTCTAGGCAATTGGCTCCATTGCCAAACTGCTACTACTGTCAGAAAGTTCCTTCTAATGAAATCTACTCTACTGCAGTTTAAAACCTTTAGACTTGGTTTTAACCTCTGGAACAGCAGTGGCCCCTCTCCTCTCTGTGACAGCCCCTGAAATATTTAAAGGGCGTGATTATATGTCATCCCACAACATATGTAATGTTCCACATTGGACAAAAGTGTCCAGCTGTTTTGCTGGGGGAACTGACACCTTCATAAGACACCTACAGGATTAAAGACATTCTTGTTTGGATGTCATCAGTAAATTGTCCACACAAATGATTATTCCATTAAAATTCTTCAATTGCTCGAAAGTGGCAGGGTCTTGTAGATGGACAAGGCTCTGTGTTCCATCTTACTTGGGGGAAAGTGTTATCTAACATAAGGTATTATACAATGAGTTTGATACTAATGTGTTCATTTTCGGCATCTGCCTTCCAGCCATGGACATCCCGCAGAAGCTCCCGATAACCTCAAACCATATTCAGCAGGCGTTCCCAGTGTAAAACAAACCTTTCCTCTGTGGTAGGAATTTTTAATTTGACACAGATCCCCCCCACCCCCCGTCGGCTGACTCCCGCTGACAAGTCAAGGTTTGCTGGTGGGGCCTGAAATAGTACCTTGATTGAATGTCTCAATAACGTGGAAACATCTTGTTCTGTTTTAGGTCGGGGGGGGGGGGTCTTCTGGGGAACTTAGTCATGGTCTGGCCAGCTGTGGGCTCTGTCTCTCTGTGACATTTCCCTAATAATTAAAATCCTATGGGGCCCCATCTGGAGAGCATGGAGTGATCAGACTTCTGTGGCATTTGAAGCTATTTATGGGGTCATATCTGAGAAGTCAAGGATGGTGAAACTGGTCTTCCGGTTTCCATCTGTCGGACAGTAGCTTGCTCCTTTGCACCACAATAATGACTTGTCTGTATAATCCCCCATCTTCACTGTTTCCTGCTTGGACAATCTGTTGTTGATTGACTTTTCTCACTTCCATTTACTAATGCAGGGGCGAGCAACCTATGGCCCTTCAGATGTTCTTGGATTTCAGCTCCAATAGTCTCTCACCACTGGCTATGTGGATTAGGGCTGATGAAAATTGTAACACAGACCATCTTTTACATCAGATGTTTAAAGACAGCTATCATGTCACCTCTAAGTCTTTTCTTCTTCAACCTAAACATACCTAGTTCCCTTAGTCATTCGTAATAAGACTTGGTTTGCAGACTTCTGAGCAACTTAGTCATTCTTTTCCAGTTATGTTCCAGTTTGTCTGTATCCTTTTTGAACTGTGATGCCCAGAACTAGACACAGGATTGCAGGTGAGGTGTGATGAAAGCAGAATAAAATGGCACTACTTCTTTCCTCAATCTGGATATATTTGTGTTGGTACAACCCAGAAGTTCTTTGGCTTTTTTGGCTGCTGCAACACCTTGTTGATTCAAGTTTAGCTGGTGGTCTACTAAAATCCCTAGACTCTTTTCACATGTACTGCTTTCCAGCTAGGTGTTGCCCATCCTATTTTTATGCATTTCACTTTTCCTGCCTATATTTACATTACATTTATTCCTGTTGAAATTCATGTTGTTAGTTTGGTCTAGGACCAAAGACAGACAGCTTAGGCTTTCCCTGACCCATCAGCATTTCTTCTCATTAAGAATATATGAAGAGTTCTACTAGTTTGGAGCACACAATACATTGGAGATCAGGAATATTCCTTTTGTTACCCTAGACACTGTAATTCAAGTACTACAAACAAACACATAAATGCGCATCCTACTTCCAAATTGTCAGAATCTGGCAGAGTCTGCCATAAGATGTGTTTTGCTGTTGATTTAAATTGGTTATTGCAAAGGGTGGGAAATGGGCAGGTCTGGCAAAGGATAAATACATCTTCAAAACAATAGGCAAAAGAAAGTACATCTTCAAGCCATATGCAGTTGGCTTATGAAAGTCACTGCCATAAGCCATGGCAAAAGTTTCTGGATTTCATAGCTTTACAAGAGACTTGAGGCACTGATAGAGGAGGAGCAGCAGAAGGTGGTCATTTCTCAGTGTCTTTGAGTCAGCTTTCCATAATATGATACGCTACAGGTATTTGGAGCCAAAACTCACATATTTATAGCTGGCTTGGGGGGTTATGAGAGTTCTGGTCCAATGCTAGGTGCAGGTGGGGAAAACATGCTTTAAACATTAATAGGTAAAGTCAACCTCTTTTTATAGAAGTAGAAGTTTTTGTAGTTGTTATTTGTGGGATGTGTAGGAATTTGATGGTTCAATGTCCCCTTAGAGATTTTCCCAGAGAGATCTGGTCTGGCCCCAGCTGCAACAAGATGCTGAGCTTGACTGACCACTAGATTAATTCAAAGCTTATGCCTGGCCACTAGTCTTTAGGCATAAGCTTTGGAGACACTCTTTTCTGAATCCCTGAAGGTTGATTTCACAGTTGAAGGCCAATACAAAATGTTTGGGGCTACTTTCTTTCTTTCTTATAAAATAAACTTCATTTTCAAATCAGTTTACAAAACAACAACAATACACTTGCAAAATAAAACAAAATATAGATGAATATACTTAGATATGAACAAGAAATACATACATACATAAAACCACTATTTTCAATATTAAAGCAATCTTTCTTTTTAACATCCGTGCGGTTGCCGCTGCCTCCATCCGGGGCAAAAAGTGGCAGTGTTCAAGCCGCCTGTCTGTACAGCCCCTTAGATCCAAAACTATACAGCAAAAATAATCCAGTTTGAGGCTGCTTTAACTGCCCTGGCTCAATGCTAGGGAATTCTGGGAACTGTCATTTTGTGAGACATTTAGCCTTCTCTGTTAGAGAGCTCTGGTGCCACAGAAAACTATAATTCCCAGGATTCCATAGCCCTGAACCAGGGCAATTAAAGCGGCTTCAACTTGGATGATTTCTGCAGTGTGTTTTAGACCTTGGTCCCTTGTCGACATTATAAATAGCAGTAACAAGAAAAGAGTATGTTTTGTACATGCCTACAACAGTTAGTTTTAGTTACTTAAAAAATAAACCCTATGCCTCAAGCTGCTGCTGAGGCATGTACAAAATATACTCTTTTTTTGTCCTCTTGGTGGTTGCCTTGAAACTGTTAATACAGCACAAACCAGTCCTGGAACTATTGATATTCCTCCTCCACTATTTTATAGACTCATAATATCCCCTTCAGCCATGCAAGAAGACGCATTCAAGGCATCCCTGAGAGATGGCCATCCACCTCTGTTGAAAACCCTCCAAAGAAGGAGACTCCAGCACACTCCAAGGGAGCATCTTCCACTTCCAAACAGCTCTTACTGTTGAGGTGGAACCTCTTTTCCTGTAGTTTGCATCCATTGTTCCAGGTCCTATTCTCTGGAGCAGCAGAAAACAAGCTTGCTCCCTCCTCAATATGACATCCCTTCACATACTTAAACAAGGCTATCATATTACCTCTTAACCTTCTCTCCCTAAACCACTCCTTTATAGGGCTTTTGGTTTCCAGACTTTTCACCATTTTAGTTCTCCTTCTCCAGACACACATTTGATGAGTTCAAGTCCCTCTAACCATACAGTAACAAAAAGAAGTTACATTAACCATGGAAAGGGCATGAAGTGACCCTTCAATAAAATATATGTGCAGTGTAATGCAGTGGGGGGGGAGTATTAATTAGAAATAACTAATTGTTTAGAGCTAGTTACTTCCAAGCGCTTAAATAAGCAGTTATCTCAAAAGCAGGAATTATCCAAAGAAGATTATTTAAACCTCTGAGCGCCAGTATCCATGGATGAAGTCTTATTTGGAGATCAAGATGACCACTCTTACCGCAAGGCCCTTGGACCAGCCAAGAGATATTGCATGCAGACAACTATAATGAAACCATGAGCCAAAATGTTTCTTAAAATTAATAAAATGAGAGAAAGCTTAATATTACCAGCAAAACCAAAGTGATAATTACATATGGTTTCATTGAGAACCCATCAAACTCTCAATGTCCCAGTAAGTAGGAAATTGTCTGGTCTTTTGGTTGACGTCAAAGAGTCCCATAAAACCTGCATGGATTTTGGAAAATCCTTTTTTTAAGGAAAGAAAGAAATACAATCTATGAGCAAGTTGCAACTGTGAAGGTGTTCCTTTTCATAACACCCCTTTAGAAATATTGTAAGATTTTTGTGTGTGAAAGGGAGCTGGAAAGAGCCAATAGAGATCACAAGCTTGTATTGTTTCTTTGACACAAAATTTTCCATTTTAAAACTATCCGCTCCTCCAACCACGAAGTTTAATAAAGGGGACCAACGGTGAATGTACTGCAGGCGTTGTCTGAAAGCTCCCCTTTTTCCTGGCTGGTTGCATGTTCTAGTAATTTGGCATTTAATGAAAATGCGGTGCTACACATATTTTTCTTAACAATGGAGATTATTGCAGTTCTCCAACACACTCACACATGGTCTGGCAAAGGCCTGATCGTGTGGAGGCTAGGGCCATTTTCAGCTTCTCTTTTGGCAACCCAGGGTGAATGATCACTCTCTGGGAAGCTGTGTTTCTTGGACCGAAAACTGTGGTCTTGACCATGTCCAGGAAGGCTTGCCAATCCTGTCTCGACCAAATCCCCTTGAATCCTTCACAGCCATAAATGGCCTCAGCCTCTGGCCTTTTTGAGAAAACCATGTGAAGTCATACTGAGTCAAAAAAAGAAAAAGGATACAGTCACTATTAGGGTTGCCAGATCTCAGGGCTTGGCCCAGAGTCTCCAATTTTCATCTGTCATTTTCAGGTGGGAAATAAGGGTGCAAATTCTCCAGTTTTGGGAGTCCCTGTTCCAGGCATGAAAGACCTGTGTCCAAATCCCTCTCTCATCTAGGAGACTTGCAACTTGTTTCAGTTTCCAAGGTTTTGTTGATCTGTTGGTGCAACTGAAAAATATTTCCCAGTAGGGGGAAGGTCTGTATTCATTTAGTAAATGTCTACCTTTCCTCCTAGTTAATAATAAAAATTATTATTATTATTATTATTATTATTATTATTATTATTATTACTATTACTATTACTATTTCCTGCCTCTCCCTGTGGACCGAAGTGGGATTACAGCATAAAAAATTACAAAAACACAATAAAAAATTACATCAACCCCTAAACCCTCCCCACCATTAAAATTAATAAAAATTCAACAATTAAAATAATTACACCAGTAACTTGATCTACAATAATCAAAATGGAATGGACCATTAAGGCGGATGGGGCTATCCTTCTTCGGGAGGTCAGTCTGGGAAGGCCCGTCGGAAGAGAGCCATTTTGAGCCTCCTTGAAGGCATCTAAGGTGGTGATAAGACGGATCTCCTCCAGCAGGTCATTCCACAGTTTCAGAGCAGCAGAAAAGAAAGTCCTCTGGGAAGTTGCAGCTAATCTGTTCTTCTATGGCTGGAGTAGATTCTTCCCAGAGGATCTGAGAATGCGGGGTGGATTATAATGGGAAAGGTGTTCCCACAAGTAACCTGGACTCAAGCCATGTAGGGCTTTAAAGGTGATAACCAACACCTTGTACTACGCCCGGAAGGTAATCGGCAGCCAGTGAAGAGATTTTAGAACAGGTGGTATATGGTCAAACCTGGATTTGCCAGTGACCAATCTGGCTGCCATGTTTTGGACCAATTGAAGCTTCCAAACTTGGCACAAGGGTAGCCCCATGTAGAGCACATTGCAGAAGCTGAAATGAGAGGTTACCTAGTTGTTGTAGCACCAGGGCTCACCCTCTACTGTGCTAACTTCAGTGTTCTTTCTACTGTTCTCAGCTCCCTGATCTAACATAATCACATAATTCTATTTATTTGTCCAGCTTTAGATGTTTTTCCATTTCATATGATGTTTACAAGGTTTGGCCGTTTCAGTTTCCAGTACTGTAGTTCTTTACTCAGTGCCATTCTTCCTCAACTTTTCTCAAGGATGGAGCCATGGTGGTTAAAGAAGTATCAAAAGGCATTGTTTCTGCAGTGCAGATTAGAATAAAGTTACGGATGTGTAACCTAGAGTTGTGCATCCATAGAATTGACTAAACAATTGGTCTAGGGGTCTTGGCCAATATTTCTGCATTGAAATATAGTTTTTTGTACTGAAAAGGCTATTTCCTGCACAGAAAATGCTACTGTGCAAAAAGAAAATGTGTGAATTTTGCATGAGGTAGGTCCCCAAGTACAGTACACTAATAATAATAATAATAATAATAATAATAATAATAATAATAATAATATGATTTTGATTTCAGTCCCTGAGCCAATTTTAACTCATTTTGAGCAACCGGTTCTTCTGCAACCTTCTAAAGCAACAGAGCTGCTGCCAAGTTCCACCCAAACTAAAATTCTGTGGAATTCAGGGATCCAGCAATGCATTGTATTTCCTAAAGATACATGGCCAGGGCTTAGTGCTTCCAGTTCAGGATGTGAATCATACATTTTTAGTGCATGAGTCTGAATGAGTCTGAGCAAAGATGAACATCTTTCTTTGAATGAGATGCCATTTCTTCATAACCTTTCATTGATAGTGCTGCCAAATATTTGCTGCTTTCCATTTTCAGGTCAAAAATTATGTTGGAGATAGTAATTTTTCATCCCCCTCCCCCCCACACACAAAAGAGAGCCAGCATGGTGTAGTGGTTTCACAATGACTCTGGAGATCAGGATTCGAATCCCCACTCAGCCATGGAAAGGTTCTGGATGACCTTGGGCAAGTCACACTCTCAGCCTCAGAAGAAGCCAAAAAGGCGAGCTCCACTCTGAACAAATCTTGCCAAGAAAACTCCATGAAAAGTTTGCATTAGGGTCACTGTATGTCAGAAATGATCTGAAGACATGCAACAACAGAACTTAGAAATGTACAAATTCTCACGGTCATTTTTATGCAACCCCCTAAAAATAGTCAAAGGGGCCAGTCACACTTATGTTTTTTGAACAGAGAGATTTGCATCTGTGAATCCATTCAAAATCAATTCACTGTTCCCACTGCATTTTAAGGCAGTGAATCTCTCAGTAGCATTTAAATCCAGTCTGAAGTTCCCATTCGTCATTGTTCCGGATGAAAATGGAGGCGCCTCTGTTTCCTGCACGGTGACTGCGTGATCCAAACTGATCCAATAAGTTACTCACACTATTAGAGATGAGGATTGTTGCAGTTCTTGAAAAAAGAATTGCTAAGAGATCCGGTGCCAAATGCACCAGTTTAAATGGGCTGTTCAGTCCGTCCTGCTCCCCCCCCCAAACTGCACCAAATACAATTGGTGCAAGTCTGAACAACAGGGAAATAACCTGGTTTCCGCATAGGGTTATTTTATAGTTTTAATGGGGCCAAAGTGGGTTCAAAGCTGTCAAATCTCTCCTGGCAGGTCATTCCACAGTCTAGGGGCGGCCAATAAAAAAGTCCTCTGGGTGACAGTTGCCAGTCTAGGTAAATGTTCCCCAGAGGACTGAGCAAACAGGACTGATTATATGGGAGGAAGCAATCCTGCAGATAGACTGGAACCAAACCACAGAGAGCTTTAAAACAAGCTATTAGAGGTAATAGCCGTGCTTCCACATATTTGAAATGCATGCAGGCATTCTGCATCAAGATGCCTGTGCTCTATGGGGGAACCTATGCCTGCACAAGACTCTAACCAGATTCCATTTTTAGTATTTTGGTACAGAATACAGGTATACAGATACAGATGCTGTACCCCTTCCTTCCGGTGGTTCCTGCCTGTCCTCATTGGGAGCAGTCTCTGCTGGCACAGGTACTGAGGGACTGGAGCCAGGCTCACAGATGGGTTCCTCTCCTTCCTCCTCTGAATCTCCAGCTTCTTCACAGGACATGACATGGATGGATCTTGTGGTCTCTTCCAACTCTAGGACTTTATGGTTCTATGATTCACATGGCAAGTTAAGGTTGCACCAACCAAGAATGTGCAACATCATGTGAAACAGTTACACTTTCAGATCTCTGTTTATGCAAATGTGAACTGAATACAGTCATCCCTTTCCTTATGCAGGGGATCCATTGCAGACCCTCCCCTCGCATAAGGGGAAAAACATGGATGCTCAAGCCCCATTCAAATTAATGGGGCTCATACCCGTGGTGGCGCGGCAGTGGTGCTTGGAGAACATGCCATGGGAGCATGTACCATTGTTTTTTTTCTGGTGCGCGGCTTCCTTCCTTCCGGTGCAGCTTCCAGCTTACGCTGGAAGCCACGTAAAACACACCCGCGTATGACGCGGGCACACTGTATTTCTGTTGCACATTGGCCCAAAAAAATTGGAACCTCAAGCATAAGAAAATTTATCTGGAAGGAGGTTGGACTGGATGGTCCTGGGGTCTCTTCCAACATTATGATTACAATTCTATGATTCTATATATACTGATCTGGGATCTCAACCATGCTTCCTACCTCACCTCAGACATCTGTCTACACCGTTGTGTTGATCATTGCCTCCTATCCCTTTGCAATCTCTCTCCCCCTCTCTCTTCTTTCTCCTTCACCAATGCATACTTTCTTTCTCCAGAATTAAATGAACTTTCAGCTCTGCACTTTGACAAACCACAAAAGAAATAACTTGAAAATAAAGTTTTAACAGGCCTCCACCCTCTGACATGTTCAAGCAAACTTTGTTCCTTATTCCAACTCCCCCACCACCAAAAATAAATTTGCTGGTGGTATAAACAGGATATGCAATTTTGGAATGGGGAAAAAAAGAACTCAAAGAGGGTGATATTGGTCTCCCTGAAAGTCGAGGAGGCAACAACCTGGGCAAATCGCATCCCATTGCATTCCTATATGATATTAAAAACCCAGCAGCTAATCACAAACAGAGCTTTGCTCCCTTGCACTGATTTTTGTTGTTTCACTTTGGGAGGGAAGCAAGGGAGGGGAGGCAGTCTTTCAAGGAAACTAACATTGGGCTCTGAGCTCCAATAACACGTATCCAAACACATACAAAACCAGTTGGTCCCAGTGTCTCAAAGGATGTGGCCAAATCCTACATCCAGGAGACATGGTATAACTTAAAACACAGGGACTGGCAGATGTTGGTATTCCCTTCCGCCTGCTGCAGCGACCAAACCCACTACCTGGATTTGCTATTGAGACATTGCACCCCCTTTCCTATGACCAATTAGGGTTTCTTTCTTTCTTTCTTTCTTTCTTTTTTTTGGGGGTGGGTGGGGGTTCTTTGTTTTTAAATTTTAAAATCTTTTATTGCAATTTTTTAAAAATAACAAACCAAATATTACAAAACATACCCATACATACCTGTTAACATCTATATATATACCATTACATACACTTTCACATTTGGTCATATCTTCTTTTTAATTATTTTAGGTCTGTGTACCTTTCATCTCCTATAACAATTACCTTCTCTTTTTTAACCCTTCTTATTCATCTTTTTCTTTCTTCCAACAATTTTTTCTCATGCACATTTTCCTTCTTCATATCCTTCTCCTTGTCTCTTTCCTGTTATCCTTCCTAGAATAATAGAATGATAGAGTTGGAAGAGACCCCAAGGGCCTTCCAGTCCAACCCCCTGCCATGCAGGAATGCTCAGTCAAAGCATATCTGACAGATGACCATCCAGCCTCTGCTTATAGACCTCCAAGGAGGGAGACTCCACCAGTCTCCGGGGGAGTGGGTTCTACGGTTAAACAGCCCTTACTGTCAGGAAGTTCCTCCTAATGTTGAGGTGGAATCTCTTTTCCTGTAGCTTGCATCCATTGTTCTGTGTTCTGTTCTCTGGAGCAGCAGAAAATAAGCTTGCTCCATCCTCAGTATGACACTCCTTCAAATATTTAATACCTACCTCCCCTTTTATTCTGAAAACTGCCTTCTTCAATACCTTTTTTTCACTTACTCACACCTTTTCCCACATACTCATACGTTTTGGTTCCCACAACTATTTTGTCACTGCTGGTGGCTGTGGATTGGAGAAGCACCTGGCTAAGTCCCTATAGACAGATGCAGAGTGATGACATCATTCACTGAGACATATGGAGGGTCCCAGCAGATCTGTCACAGATGTGCTGTCCATGGTCCTTCTCTGTTGGGCTCAGCAGTGCAGTCAGCACCTAAAACTGACCCAGGTGCTAAATAATACCTCGCGAGTCTCCAGGTTCTATATAGAGAAATTTACTACAGAGTATTTACAGCACTATATACAAACTATATATACTAACAACAGCAACCCACTCTGAACATAGGCCATATTCATATTTTTACATTTTGTCCATGTCATAATCTTCGCACAGGTGTCTGCAATAGTCCTCTTGCATCAGACTCTTGTATCATGTCTATTGTGTTATCCTGGGTGTATCCTATATGATGTGATAATGACACCCTTCAAATCCCTTCAACTGTTTAAACAAGACTATCATATCACCTCTTAACTTTCTCTTCTCCAAGCTAAACATCCTCTGCTCCCTAAGTCTTTCCTCATAAGGCATGGTTTCCAGACTCTTCACCATTTTGGTTGCCCTCCTCTGGATATATTTCAGCTTCTCAACATCCTTTTTGAATTGTGGTGCCCAGAACTGGACACAGTATTCCAGGTGAGGCCTGACCAAGGCAGAATTGACCAAAGCACTATTACTATTACTTGGGCCAGAATCTTGTTGTTATCTTACACTAGTATAAGCTGGAGGCTGTTGGACATTTTTGTCCCATGCAGAATGGCTTCAAGGCTTCAAAAGTTGAGATACACGCATGCAGCCGGTGTGCACAAATGCATGCTCTGCATGAATCCACATACAGATATTGTTCTGCTTTTGGTTGCAGATTTGGTAACTTGGTTGAACTGTGCAGTGTTGCCTTTCATCACAAGGGCTGCGTAGCAAAATTAAATCTGTTTGGTGAGAAGATAGAAAGACAAGTATATTTCAAATGTTCTGAATTTTAGAATGGCAAGGAAAGGTTGCTTTGGAATCCAGGCTATGAACTGGGCTACCATTTTTTAAAGACTCCACTGCAAAATCTAATTATCACAAGGTCTCTTATAGATAACCCTTTTGCCTCCTGGCCC
Organism: Sceloporus undulatus; assembly: GCF_019175285.1. NCBI lineage: Eukaryota > Metazoa > Chordata > Lepidosauria > Squamata > Phrynosomatidae > Sceloporus > Sceloporus undulatus. The sequence goes on along the minus strand of NC_056525.1, from coordinate 4,970,557 downwards.
CATTTCCATTAGCAATTACTGCTTGGCCTCTGAGGCCACAAAGCCTTAACAGCGTAATGAGAGAGTGAAGAGAAATGTTGGACGCAAAGGTCTCTTCGAAGTGGGCAAAGGAGATGATTAGAGGTTACTGGTCCGGCATCCCTTTTAATAAGGTTATTTTGTAAGTCAAGGCACCCGAGATCAGACCACACAGCAGATGAGAACTCAGCTGGAAGCCACCCTGGATGCATTTCCCATCAAGACTCCCCCCTACAGCTGCAGAAGAAGAAAACATCTGTTCCCGATATGTCAACTCAAGGTGGTGAACCGTCACCCTAGGAAGTCAATGGATTGATTTCCGGACTGTTCTTTTCCCCTCTGATACAGTTATGGGTATGTCGACCACTGACCATTTTTGCAGCTTGTATAGTTGTGTAATATCTGGGATTGAGTGATGATTTGAGCTCTCATTTCCAGAGTCACAGTCCAACACTCAGACCGCTACATTACTCTTGCTCTTAACAAATAGTCATGTCCTGTCTGGGGTTCTTGCACACTATACAGTTATAGAGCTATGATTCTGCTTTAACTGCCATGGCAACTTCCAATAAAATCCTGGGATTTGCAGTTTGGGAAGGGATGTTTAGAATTCCTTGCTAGAGAACTGTAGTGCATCATCAAAGTACAAGATTCCATAGGATGCAACCACTTGAAATGGAATCATAGTGGTGTAATAGGACCTGAGGTTTATTACTTCTCAGATGAGATGGAGGAGAACCAAGAGAACAAGCTCCGATTGGAAGCAGAGTAGGTCAGTA
>NC_056525.1:4959433-4969660 GCF_019175285.1 Sceloporus undulatus | reverse complement strand
GATCCCATGCACAGCCAAAAACAAACAAAAAACATATGGGTCTAGGAACTGCTCAAGCCTGAAATCTCGCTAGAAGCCAAGATGAACTGAGGCTGCTATATTTTGGCCACATCATGACAATGCATGAATCATTAGAAAAGACAATGATGCTAGGATAGATAGAAGAAAGAGAGGAAACCAGATGCTAGACTTTATCAGGGAGGCCATGAGCCTGAGCTGCAGGACCTGAGCAAAGAGGTTGAGGGCAGGGAGATATCTCATCCACAGGGTCACCATGAGTCAATGTCAACTCAAGGACTGTTAACAAGAATAAATTTCCACCACTGTGTGTGTGATTCCATCTCCAGTCCTCATACAGTTGTGTAACTTCCAACCCTTTTCCCAGGTTAAAGGTTTTGTTTTTTTACTATATACAATTTGGGCTATATTCTTATAAACAACTATCAGTTCCACTTAGCTCAATTATTTCCCCTAAATTTGCTAACCAATTCCCATTTTGATTTTGCACACACCTTTTCCTAGGAGAGAGATCAGCCTCTCCTGCTTCTTTGTTCCCCAAGCTCTGTGGGCCATTTTAACACATCTTTTCTCCTCTCAAACAAAGCCCTGGTTCTCATTCATGAAATCCTTTATCTTTTCCCTATATCTGGTGTTAATCCTTGGGACTGTTTTTCTTTTTAAAGCCTTGGATTTCTTAATGAAACTTTCTTTTTCCTCTCTAAGAGAACCAGTCTATTGGGTTCAGTGGGAGCAATGTTTCTGTGTGAGCTGAAGCTCAAACATGATTGGCAATTTGGGACTAATGGTTATTTGCTTGAAGGATCCTCCTGAAACGTTACTCAGTGGGAAATCTTAAAAATTAGGACACTCTTACTAGGGTTGCCAATTCAGGATCATCCCAAGTCCTGAGATTTCCCAGCCAAATCTTGAGACCTAAGGAAGAGCCCTGACAATATCATTAAACATTATGCATAACTTATCAACCACAGTCACGCACAGCTTGTCCTTAATTGAAACACACGTATAGATACCTTCGTTTCTGGTTTCGAAATTAAGATTTAGCTAAAGGGTCTGTTCCCAGATGAACATGAAATAAAGGGATTGTTTCTTCTCACTTACTTTGGGAGACAGATGGCTAGTGACCGAGAAGTAGTTTGTTTTAGTATATTAGCATATTATTTTAGCATTTTAAAATCTTCTGTTTTATAATCTGTTTTTGATTATATATGTTTGATGTTCCACCTTTTGGTAGAAGAAAGGGTGTTATAAATAAACATTGTTGTCGTCATTGTCATCATCGTCATCGTCATTAGTAGCAGTATTAATTAGGCAAGAAAAGGAATCTAGCCTACTTACTTTTAGCCAGAAGATGGATGCAGAGCAGAGCGGAGGGTGAGCCCTCGGGCCACTATGACTATGAGGAAAGAAGGAAACTAACTAAGAGGTTGTACACACAGCCCCTAAGGGGTGGTGCCACACCGCCCCTTTCCTAGCCGGATCAGGGCTGCAGCAACTGGATGCTGTGGCCTCAATCCAGCCTTTCCAGGGCACAAAAAAAGAAATAGGGTGCTATAGCTGCAGCGCTGTGGCTATATGGTACTCCTTCAGCGCTGCATCGTATGGACTCAGTGCCAGAGGAGCACCGTGACGTTGCACACTGTGTGGAGCAGTGCATGGCATCATGGTGCCCTGGGGAGGAGCCGGGGCATGCGTCATGTAGATGCTATGTCCCAACTCTGCCCCCCCCCCACCAGTCTGTTCAGGGCCTGGAAAGCCTTTGCTTTCACCATCTAGAAATTGTAGCAAGTTACTACAGCAATATGTGTTGAGCTGGAGTCCGTTCCTCTTGCCTGTCAATCCTTTCCTTTTCCCTGGAGCTCAGCCTCCCAAAATTGGAGAGTCTGTATCCCCATCTCCTGTCTGCAGTGGTGTACCTAGTATATTTGATACCCAGTGCAGATCATTTTTTAAAATGCCCACTTCTCTCTTCAACAGCCTTTTCCATTTATGGCTGAACTGCTATCCAGGCAGGAAAAGGAGTGACTCTCTTTACCACCTGGCCAGCAAACCCAGAAGACAGCCTAGTCGCACCAGCAGCTACTGATGGGAGTGGGAATGGGCTGCTCCTTCTGCCCCACGGCTTTTGCAAATCTGGTGGGGCTGCTGCCTGGGCAGAAGACAGAGGAGATTTGCTTTCCTACCGAGCCAGAAGAGCCACCAGATGCAAAAGGCAGCCCTTTCCCACCAGCAGACAGAGTGAAACCCTCCCTGAGGTGCCACCTGGTGTGGTCCGCACCTCCTGCACCCTCCTGATGATGCCCCTGCCTGCCTAGAAATGATCCATGCAAACTTGTGATTTTGAAGCTTATCACACACCCTTTCCCCCTGTTATGGGAACTGGCCATTTTCCTCGGTCAGAAGGTTTCTGACCATAACATTTAACACTCCTCAGCACTGAATGGGGATGGCTTGGTGCTGGGGGATGGAACAGAGTCCTTTTGAGGACAATTTGCTGTGTGATAAAATCCGTTTTTTCCAGGTCATGTGCAGCCCCAAGCATCCCCTTCCAGTTCCCATAATGGGGGGGAAAAGGGTGTGTGATAAGCTTCTTTGTTGCATTGGAAAGATTTTATTCTTTAAAAAGTTGCCCTTTGCTGCAGATTTGCTGCATTCCCTTTACTCTGCTAACCACTTTTATTGGTGGTTGGAAGCAATTGAAAGATTCAGCCATGACTCATTCTTGACTGCTGCTGGCTATGGACCTTTGGAAGCTGCTAGCCTGCTAACAACTCCATAACTAAGATAACTATGGCCTGGCCCTAGGATGTGGGTAAGGCTGCTGCCTGGGAGGACCAGGTTCAAATTCCTGGTGACACATGAGACTTCCAAGGTGGCTCAAAACAAACAGGTCTTAGAATGGATATAATGCATCATTGTGGTTTTTCTGTGCCTTCAAGTCATTTCCGACTTATGGTATTGCTAAGGCAAACCTATCATAGGTAGGGTTGCCATAACCCGGCTGCAACCGGGTTTTTCCCGGTTTTGGCGGCACCTGCCCGCTCCCGTCACGGGTGCCGCCAAAAACCGGGAAAAGCCCGGTTGCAGCGGCAACCCGTGGGGCCTCGCTGGCCTCCTCGTCCTCCACCTGGGGCCGCACAGAGGATGGAGGAGGGCAGCGAGGCCTGGGGCGGAGGAGGCGAAGGGGGAGGCGGCACCTCCTGCGTGCAGCCGCGGCAACCTCCCCGCCTCCCTGCAGCCCCGCGCCTTCCTTCCTGGCCTCCGCAGAGGCCAAGAAGGAGGACAGGCCCCGGCAATCACCGGCAGCCTCGCGCCTTCCTTCGTGGCCTCCGCGAGGCCAAGAAGGAGGACAGGCCCCGGCGATCGCTGGCGGCCCGCGCCTTCCTTCCAGGCCTCCGCGGAGGCCAAGAAGGAGGATAGGCCCCGGCGATCGCCGGCGGCCCGCGCCTTCCTTCCTGGCCTCCGCAGAGACCGAGCCTCCGCAGAGGCCGGGAAGGAGGGCGCTGGGCCGCCAGCGTTTTAATTCTGAAATGTAGGACACTTTTTAAGTGTCCTACATTTCAGAATTTTGTCCTACATTTTCCCCGGTTTGGAGGTCCTCCTTTATGACAACCCTAATCATAGGGCTTTCTTGGCAGGTTTCTTCAAAGGGGACTTGTCATTGCCATCTTCTGTAGCTGAGAGAGTGTGACTTGCCCAAGGTCTCCTGGTGGGGTTCCATGGCTGAGTGAGGATTCGAACTCTGGCCTCCAGAGTCATAGTCCAATGCTTCAACCTCCACACTGCGCTGGTTCGCCCCATAAATGTAATTTCTTGCACATATGTGCATGTTTATGGAAATACAAAGAAAGTACATTTGCAGATTATGAACAGGCTAAATCTGTGAGGAAGGCAGGTGTTTTGGCTGGAGAGATAATTGGAAATAACAAATGGAGGAGATCAGATAACTGTTGATTTCATGCTGTTGCCAAAGAAGGCAGTAGAAGAGGAGAGAAAATTAAGTAAGCAAGAAGCTGAACTTGGGCTACACCTGCACTGAAGAAATAATGCAGTTTGGCAACACTAACTACCATAGCTCCATCTTGGGATTTGAAGTTTGTTGCGGCACCAGAGCCTCCTGTCAGAGAAGGCTAAATATTTCACAAAACTACAAATCCCAGTAAGCCATAGCATTGAGCCATGGTAGTTAACACTGTGTCAACCTGTATTATTTCTGCAGTGCAGATGCAGCCCTAGTGGAGATAAGAGTCAAGGATTTGCCGACTTGAGTCCCTATATTGGGAGAAGGCAGGATATAATACAATATATTAAAATAACATAAAATAAAATAAATTCAGGAAAAATGAAAATACGTAAAGGAGCTTTACTTATGATCCAAAGCTTGATAAACACCAAAGCCTCTGAAAGTTAATTCTTTGGTCCTAAATCTAGCAGTGCATCCCAATCAGAGTAAATTCAGTTAAGTCAGTTTAATTTGCAATAAATCTTGACTTTGTATGTTCCATTGTTTCAATGGGTCCATTGTAGTCAGGATAAATGTTTGCGTTTGGATTACAACCTCAGAATCACCCAGCCAGAAAATAGTAATGTACAAAAAACCCTATCGCTAGCCATCTTTAACTATCCAAAAGGATGTCTTGTCATGTGGAAGATGGAGCAAGCTTGCTCTCTGCTGCACCAGAGACAAGAATGTGAACCAGTGGGTTCCAATGACAAGAGAAGAGATTCCGCCTAAACATTAGGAAGAACCTCTTTACTGTAAGAGCTGTCTGGCAATGCAATAGACTGCCTTGGAATGTGATGGACTCTCTGCATGTGAAGATCTTCTTCCTCTTCTGCTTTGGAAGGCAACCAAAGGTATAGTCACACTAGAATGATAGCAGCTTGATCCCACTTTAACAGCTCTATCCTTTGGAAGACAGAAAAGTAGAAGAGAAAGAAGACAGCTTGGCGAAACTGCAAAGCTTCCAAAGGATGGACCAGATGTGTTTTGGATTTTAGATTATTATTATTAATAATAATACCTGTATTTGCATATACATACATGATGAGCTAGATATCTTGGAGATGGGACCCAAATCTAAACACAAATTTCATTTTATGTTTTGTACACAACTTATAGACATAGCCTGAAGGATTTTGCAATTTTGGATAAAAGAGACTCAGTCCGTGCCTAACATCACTGAATATCAATTTTTAAAAAATTGATCAATGCAAGCATTAAGTATGACACCATTAGGTGATGGCATTACTCAGGACAACTGCAAAAAAAGTGTGATTCATAAGGATATTAGTCCCAGTTAGTGCTGAAAAGATCCATCAAAAACAGGTTGAAAATATTTGTATAACAGGTTGAAAATATTTGTATAGTGAGCCCTTGGTATCTACTGGGATTTGGTTCTAGGACACTCCCCCATGGATACCAAAATCCATAGATACTCAAGCTCCATTATATGCCATGGCACAGTAAAACAGTGCCCCTTATATAAAATAGTATAGTGGGACCTTGTTATCTGCTCAGGTTTGGTTCCAGGATCCCCTGTGGATACCAAAATTGTGGATGCTGAAGTCCCAGTAAATATAATGTCAGAGGAAAATGGTGTCCTTTATATAAAATGAAAAATCAAGATTTGCTATTTGGAATTTATACTTTTTTGATTATTTCCAAGCCTGGGATGCTTGAATCCATGCATTAAAAAATCCGTGGACAAGGAGGGCTGACTGTAAAATCAAAGTTTGCTGTTTAGAATTTATGTCTGGAATATTTGCAAGTTGAATCCATGGATAAAGAATCCGTGGATGCAATGGGCCGACAGTATTAAAAATGGCCGTTGTTTGGGCTCAGCCTGATTCATTTGAGTTAGTTGCAGCCTCTTGTTTTTTCCACCCTGGAGGCTGCCGTGAATGAATTTTCATGTCCAATTACACATGGTTAAGGATTAGCGTATCGATTTTCGCAAGCAAGAGAGGTTCCAACCAAGCTCCAGCTGGTAGACATGTTGTTCTCTACGCTGTTCCCCCAGGCTGTCTCCCGTTCCTGATCATTCCCACACTAGACTTCTGCCCATGTTTTTGCTGCTCGACAAATTTGTTTGTTTTCATAAAACAAAAGTTTTGCCTAGGAAAGTTGGAAGATTAATTAGGTGATGTTAAGGGCAAGTCTCCAGGAGCCATGCGGCTTTGCAAAATGCGCTCCAGAAACAGTCCCTAGCTACTCTGTTCTGCAAACTATTCTTTCACTGTCACGCAAATGATGAGGCTATATGTATGTATATATGGAGGGCTGGCAGAAGAGCCACGCATATACTTGGCTCTCTGTATCCACTGATTCTTTAGCCACGGCTTTGATCATCCATGGCTTGAAAATATTTTTTTCAAGGATTTGTGTCCCACCTTTCTCTGGCAATGGGATTCAAAGTGCATTGCAATGTTTGGAACAGACAGAAGTCAAAATGTTGATTACAAAAGTTAAAAAAATAATTACCTATTATTAATATTAACATTTAAAAACAGATACAGTGGGCCCTTGGTATCTGCTGGGGCTTCCAGGACTCCCTATGGATACCAAAATCTGTGGATGCTCAAATCCTATTAAATCCAATGGTGCAGTAAAATGGTGTTCCTTATATAAAATGGCAAAATCAAGGGGCTCATTCTCACTTATATTTAAACCAGTGTGCGATTTGCCTTCGCTCCGTGTTGGCAAATTGATTCCAAAAGGTCCGTCGTTCCCACTATGAAAGAGGATCTTTTCATTATCTCCTTGTAATTGCTTCTTTTTTGGCACAATTATCACCTCCTCTAGTTTGCGCTGCTTCAAAATGCATGTCAATCATCTGTGCATCATCAGTGACATAAGCAGCAGCCCAGGCAGCTGGCTTAGGAAGTGTGTGTGTGTGTGTGTGTATGTAAAATAAATTGATAGAAGATTCAGTTCATTGATTTTGCAACTACTTGCCTCACTGATTACAAGTAGCTGCAAAACCAATCAATCAAATCTTCTATCAATTTTATTTTTTAAAAAAATTGATAGAAGTGCAATTCATTGGTTTTGCAACTATTTGCCTCTCTTACAAGTAGTTGCAAAATCAATGAATTGAATCTGGGCGCTGGGCGTCCTCCATTTAATAAAAAAAAAGTGTCCCTCCTTCCTGGCCTCTGAGGAAACCGAGGCCTCCTTAGTCATCGCAGTTAAAGGGGTGTCAAGCTGCATTATTTCTGCAATGCAGATGCAGCCTACAGCTCAGTAAAAAGCAGAATAAATGTATTACGGTAGTTAGTTAACAATAGGCCGAAATCTCTAGGTGGGGTAAAAAAAATAAAATCCCACTGCTAAGTGAAACCTCTGTAAACATGAGTAATCTACCTCTGAGTAATGTATACCTTTAACTGTCATGGCTCAATGCTATGGGGTTCTGGGATTTGTAGTTTTGTGAGCTATTTAGTGTTCTCTGTCAGAGAGCTCTGCTACAACACAAAAGTCTGAAATCCCAGGATTCCATAGCATTAAACCATGACAGATAAAGTGATGCCAAACTGCATTATTTCCTAAGTGTCACAGCAGTCTGACTGCAAGATACAGAGCAAAGCTGAAGCACATGCCATGACAAGCAGACATCTTTCGCCTCTTGAGGGAGCAGCTCTTCTTAAAATATGTTATCAGCTATTTTGGCCCTAAATTCTTGCCTTCTGCACTGACTTCCACAGGATGAATGTGGTTTTATTATGTTCTCCCCAGGGGACCTGAATAGTATCTCTTTGGAAGTTCCCTTTTGCTCCATGTCCCACAAATCTTTCCGAAACACTGGTCACCTGGAATGGATCTACTTAACCAAACATCTAATTTATAACAACAATTCCTAAAAATAGGAAAGTTTTCTGGAAATGTATCTCCCTGATGGATTATGCAAAAGGAAGTGACATCTGATTTTAATCTGTGTCCTAAACTGGAGGCTTCTTCTTTTCCATCTTTTTGCAATGATGCCAAGTGTCGGAGACACCCAATCTGCCATTGCATCTTCTTCACTGACAGCGAAGGTCATGTCCAACTCTCTAGCAGAACAGCATTTTTCAGCTCTTATGGGTTTCTTTATAAATAACAGACTTCAGTTTCCTCCTTGTATTATTTATGCATTTATGCTCAGAATATACATCCAGTTTCACATCCATAACAACTAAGGGGCTCTACAGATTAGCCCAAAGGAGTGGCGAAACGCTGCCCCTTTTTATCCCAGATCGGAGCCGTGGGAACCGCACACCGTGGCCCCAATGCATTTCCTAGGTTTTTCTTAGGCAAGGAATCTGCAGGGGTGGTTTTGACAGTTCCTTCCTTATAACCTATAGCACCTGGCATTTGTTAGGGTGCATCTATCACAGCCTATCCAACTAGGCCAATCCTGATTCAAACTCAGATGATAGAGCACCATACCCTTCAACTGTCCCAGTTTGGCAGGGACAGTCCAACTGGTCCTCTGCCATCCACTTTTCTAGTTGCTTTTAAAATGTCCCAGGCCTGTTACAGACAGCCAAAATAAAGCTGCTTCGAGTCACAGTGGAGGTATGGTGTTTCAATGATGCATGCGTCCTAAGAGTCCAGAAGTCGCACCAAAGCCACGCTCCAGCCCTAAGGACTGGAGTGTGGCTTTGGTGTGGCTTCTGGGCTCTTAGGACGCATGCATCATTGAAACACCATACCTCCACTGTGACTCGAAGCAGCTTTATTTTGGCTGTCTGTAACAGGCCCCAGTTTCTCTCTTTTTCTCCTATTTTCCCACTTTGTCCTCAGGTTGCTTCACTCACTGCATAATGACTTCAAAGTGCAAAAGTAGACCACGGTTGTGTGCCTTCAAGTTGTTTCCGACTTATAGAGGCCCTAAGAAGGACCTATCACAGGGTTTTTCCTGGCTCCTGGCGTGATTTGTTCAGAGGGGATCTGCCTTTGCCTTCCTCTGAGGGTGAGAGGGTGTGACTTGCTCAAGGGCACCCAGTGGGTTTCATGGCTGAGTGAGGATATGAATGTTAGTCTCCAGAGCCATTTTCCAAGGCTCCTACTAAACACCACACTTGCTCAAAAGTAGCTTGCATTCATTTAACCAGTAAAGGTATTGCTGCGGAGAGACAGAGTCTTGCCCTTCCAGGTAGGCAGAAGCAAACTTCTGCAGTCCCTTCTCTCTCCATTTGTTCTTACTTATTATATTTTTTTCCTGTTTACATCTGTTAATGTTTTCTGATATTAACACATGCAGAAAAAAGCAAACCAGAAACAGAGAAACTCTTAAGACGGATGAAATAAAACATGGCTGCGGTTCCATGACGAGGGGACTTCTTGCAACAGACGGTTGCATCTCACGCCACTTGGAGAAATGTTTTTGCCAACAGTCTCAAGAACTTGATCAGGAGGGCTTTTAAACTGAGTTCCGAGGGGAAGGGAGACAATTTAAGGAAGGCGAAGGGATGGCGAAAATCAAACTGACATAAGAGGAAACAAGGCAAACAGTGCAAGGACCCAACGTGGGAGGCAAAAAAACTTGCACAGCAGCAAGTAAAAGGGAACCATGGTCTGTGATGTCTCTACACTAATGCACAGAGCATGGGAAATAAGCAAGATGAACTCGAACTCCTAGTAAACAAGCAAATATGATATAATAGGCATCACTGAACCTGGGTGGATGAGTCTCATGATGGAATGTGGAATAGAGTATAACCTTATTAAGAGAAATAGGCCAAACAGGAAAGGAGGAGGAATAGCACTATTGTCAGAATATTTACACCAGTGAAGAGATCCTGGACATCAATCATGGAAGTCAGGTGGAGAGCATCTGGGTTAAAATCAAAGGGAGAGAAACAACAAGGTGTTACGGTGGGAGTCTACTACAGACCCCCAAGTCAGATACTGAGGAATTGGAGTGATCTTTCTAGAACGTGACCACACAGTCAGAAAGAGAGATGTAGTAGTGATGGGCGACTTCAACTATCCTGATATTTGTTGGAAGTCAAACTCAGCCAAATCCTCAAGTCTACAAATTCCTCACTTGCCTGGAAGACTATTTCATGGTCCAAAGTGGAGAGGCAACGTGGGGGTCATCTATTTAGATCTGATCCTAACCAACAAGGATGACTTGGTTATGGGGTGCAAGTGGTGGGATCCTTAGGTGGATGAGACCATGTTCCTCCTGGAGTTTGTAATTACAGTGGCAATATAATCCATTC
>NC_056525.1:4951360-4959408 GCF_019175285.1 Sceloporus undulatus | reverse complement strand
CTCCAGGAAGGGGCGCAGTTGGCGTATCAGACGAAGGTGATAGCAGGCGCTCTTGACTGTCGCATCCACCTGAGCTGTCAGTTGGAGCGACGAGTCAAGAAGCACCCCCAAGCTGCGAACAGAATCCTTCACGGGAAGTGTGACCCCATCCAGAACTGGCTGACACAACTCCATTCCTGGATTCGGGGTTCCTATAGCAAGTACCTCCATCTTACCCGGATTCAGCTTGAGTTGGTTTCCCCTCATCCAGTCCATTACTGCCCTAAGACAGGCATTCAGAGGAGAGATGCCATCCTTAGTCACTGCTTCAGTCTGAGAAATAGAGAAGTATATTTGAGTGTCATCAGCGTACTGATAACACCCCACCCCATGTCTCCGGATGATCTCTCCCAGCGGCTTCATGTAAATGTTGAATAGCATTGGGGACAGAATCGCACCTTGAGGGACCCCCGATTTGAGCTCCCTCTTGGCCGAACAGCTGTCCCCAAGCGACACCATCTGGAACCTGCCTGAGAGGTAGGATCGGAACCACTGCAGAAAATGCAGGGGGAAATTCAATCAGTCCTGGCAGGACATCACAGCTTGGCTTCCACTCCACCAAATGCACCTGAGGAAGTAGACTGAAGCCTAGGAAAGCTCATGCTGCCAATTGCTTTCTTTCAGTGAGTCTCAAAGGTGCTACAAGACTGATTCTACAGACGAATAACATAGCAATATTTTTGAATTCCACCAAAAAGCGCAATATACATGTTGCAAGCTTTTTCAAAGCCCCACCAGCTTCTTCATCAGGCAAGGTGTTACAAACTATGCAGAAGAGAGAGAAAAGTGGAAGACCATATTATGCATGGACTGATTCAATCAAGGAAACTGCAGCCGCCCTAAGTTTGCAAAACCTGAGCAGGATTGTGGATGAATAGAGGTCTTCTTGGAGGTCTTTCGTTCATAGGGCTGCCGTAAGTTGAAGTCAACTTGTTGGCACATAATAACAAAAATGTGAGAGGCGAGTTTATCACAGTGGGGCTAATCTTGGCATTAAAGAGATATTAAAGCACATTTAAAGCATCCCACAAATAAAGCGAGAATGGCGAGTAATCATGCAAATAATTATCACATGCAATTGTGCAAATACGGAAATGCATTGTCGCTGAAATCCCAAAAGTAAAAATATGTGTGTTAATGCTTCTTTGTGACCATTTTAATGGCTTGTTTTGTGCGACATCATGTGAAATCGTTTTGTGTAATTACGTGATTTTTCCAAGATATTCACAGGATAAACTCTGATCTCCTCTGTGTGATAAACTCCATAGTGGTTTGAATGCTGGACTGTGACCCTGGGACCAGGGTTCGATTCCCTGCTTGGTCATGGAAACCCACTGGGAGACCTTGGGCAAGTCCCACTCTCTCAGCCTCAGAGGAAGGCAATGGCAAACCTCCTCTGAACAGATCTTGCCAAGAAAACCCTATATTAGGGTTGCCTTAGCGTTGCCATAAGTCGGAAACGACATGAAGGCACACAACAACAACAACAATACTGTATTAACAAAAGCAGGATGTGAGTGGGCACCATTTCTGTTGTGTACCATGGCCACTAGAGGGCAGCACGAACTCATGGCTTGGACATGGACTGGCCCCTAGGGATGTCAGGAAGGCCAGTCCCAAATTTACCAGCCTCCAGTCCATTGCTCTCTAAGCCCTAAAAAAGTGTTCCTGTAGCATTTTAATTTTAGGACAGTTCATTATAAGCTGACCATATGTATCATTTTAAATGGGATAGTACCAGTCCTCCCCCCCCCCGCCATATTTCCAGACCATCCCATCGTTTTAATATACAGTCGCCCCTCCGTTTTCGCAGGGGATCCGTTCCGGACACCGCCATCCCTGCGAAAATGGAAAGTCGCTGATATTCAATCCCATTGGCTTGAATGGCAGTGTGCTCCCGCCGTTGCTGGCCCCATTTTGTCCTCTGATAGAATCATGATGGAGGATCTACCAATGCCGAAAGAAGCATTTTCTCTAGGAACCTCTAGGCTCTCCAGCGCAACTCTATGGTCAACTTCTGGCAAAGTTGCACTGGAGCACTTAGCGATTCCTAGAGAGAACAATAGCCCGCCCAATCACGAAGAATCCGGGTGGGTTTACAACAATAAAATACAACAAATTACAACAGAGTTAAAAAATCAAACCCTAGACCTACCACACCCCCATTCCCAGTACTAAAACAGAATTAAACAGTAATAATATTAAAACATTAAAAACATTAAAAACATTGAACAAACAAAAAATAGGCAGAAACATTGGCGTGGGGAAATAGACAGATGAGGGGACAAATATCTCTATATCTGGGGAGGGTAACTAAGTTGGAAAGGCCTGCCGGAAGAGATCCATCCTGAGTGCTTTCTTAAAAGCTGTCAGAGTGGAAATGTGACGGATCTCCTCCGGCCGGTCCTTCCATAGTTTAGGAGCAGTAGTAGAGAAGGTCCTCTGGGAAACTGATGTTAGCCTGGATTTTTTTGGCTGTAATAGATTTCTTCCAGAGGACCTTAGTGTGCGGGACGGACAATAGGGAAGAAGGCGTTCCCTCAAGTACTCTGGGCCCAAGCCATGTAGGGCTTTAAAGGTGATCACCAACACCTTGTACTTTGCCCGGAAACTAATAGGCAGCCAGTGCAGGGACTTCAAGACCGGTGTTATATGGTCATTCCTAGAAGTTCCCGTGATCAATCTGGCTACCATATTTTGTACCAGCTGAAGTTTCCGAACTTGGCACAAAGGTAGCCCCAAGTAGAGCGCATAACAGAAGTCCAATCGAGAGGTTACCAGTGCATGTACTACTGTTTCCAGGTCCCTCGGCTCCAGGAAGGGGCGCAGTTGGCGTATCAGACGAAGGTGATAGCAGGTGCTGTCGCATCCACCTGAGCTGTCAGTTGGAGCGACGAGTCAAGAAGCAACCCCCAACGCTGCGAACAGAATCCTTCACGGGAAGTGTGACCCCATCCAGAACTGGCTGACACAACTCCATTCCTGGATTCGGGGTTCCTATAGCAAAGTACCTTCCATCTTACCTGGATTCAGCTTGAAGTTGGTTTCCTCCCCTCATCCAGTCCATTACTACTGCCCTAACAAGACAGGCAATTCAGAGGGAGAGATGCCATCCTTAGAGTCACTGCTTCAGTCTGAGAAATAGAGAAGTATATTTGAGTGTCATCAGCGTACTGATAACACCCAACCCCATGTCTCCGGATGATCTCTCCCAGCGGCTTCATGTAAATGTTGAATAGCATTGGGGACAGAATCGCACCTTGAGGACCCCCGATTTGAGCTCCCTCTTGGCCGAACAGCTGTCCCAAGCGACAAACCATCTGGAACCTGCCTGAGAGGTAGGATCGGAACCACTCTGCAATGCAGTGCCTCCAATAACCCAACTCTCTCAGGCGTTCCAGAAGGATACCGTGGTCAATGGTATCGAGAAGGCCGTGAGATGTCCAAGAGCACCAGCAGGGTCACACTTCCCTGTCAATGCCCACGACGGAGCTCATGACTAAGGCGACCATGGCAGTCTCAACTCCGTATCCGCCCGCCCTGAATCCAGTTTGAAATGGATATAGAAAAATCCACTTCATCCAAGACTGCTTGTAGTTGAGTGCGGACCACTCTCTTGATCACCTTGCTCAAAAATGGTAGTGATGCAGACTGGTCTGTAGTTATTTCCATCCAGGGGGTCCAGGGAGGGCTTTTTTAAGAGTGGTCTAACTACTGCCTCTATGGCATTGGAGAAGGGAGGCAGGGAGCCTTCCCTGAGGGATGCATTAATTATTAATTTTTCAGCATCTCCATGATTTTTTCTCCCTCTCTGGAGAGCCAGCCAGGTTGGGGCAAGGGTCGAGAGGGCAAGTCGTCGTCGTTTTCAAACTACAGAGAAGCTTGTCCACATCCTCAGTATAAATCAATAAAATCCATAGAAGTCAAAGCCAGACAGGGTTGTGGAGGGCCAACTGTCATACACTTTTTAGAAAACTGGCTGCAAGGCTCTTAATCTCTGCTGTGTCCATTGATTTTTAATTTTGTTGTATTTTGAAATTATTTCTTTCCAAATTTTTTTAAAATCCCACTCTCTCAAGCCCCAGAAAAACCCTGTGATAGGCTCGCTTTAGGGTTGCCATAAGTCAGAAATAACTTGAAGGCAACAAACAACAACAACAGGGTTCTCAACGCACCTCAGGCCGTGGAACCCCACTGGTTGACATTGGGCAGGTCACACTCCTCTCAGCCTCAGAGGAAGTCAATGGCAAACCTCCCTCTGAAGCAGTCCGGGCAAGAAAATCCTAAAACAGAGAAACCAGAACAGCATCGTGGTTTGAGCACTGAACTAGGACTCCTTGAAGACAACGATTCAGATCCTTGATGAACCACGTAAACCCACCTGGTGACTTTGGACAAGTGGCACTCTCTCACGCCTCAGAGAAAAAGCATGAGCAAACCTCTGGAAGAGATCTTGAAACTCTATGATGAATTTACCCATAAGTCAGAGGCTCATCACAACAACACAAACAACAACAAAACAACAACAACAACAACAACACAATGGCCAGTGGTGTGTAATGCAGGCATAAGTGATACATAAGTGATTTATATTTTGCCTTGTTACAGAACAGCTGCCGGCTTCAATGTTGTGGAAGTAGAGTTGCCCACTGTGGGGGGCATTACACACAGATGTGTAATTATGTTGCCTGGGTGTGTATGTGGTGCATGGGGCTGCCCTTGACTGTGTGCTCACTTGCACATTTGGCATCTTGGTTCAATGGCACAGTGTTGCTATTCCAATTAAACTATGCAAACCCAATGCAGAAACTCATGCCAAATGTATTTCTGAAAAGCATTTAAAGAGCAAGCCCACACAATCAATTATCAATATATCAACTTCCACTCCCTTCTTCATCGAGGCTAAAACTATCACTCACTCCTTTCTCTATACGGCACCCTTGGAGTTTTAGACATTTTTCCTGCTAGAGGTCTGACAGCTGTGTGGGCAGAACAGATACTTAGCAGCAGAAATGGAAGGAAGGAAAGAGTGTGTGTGTTTGGCAACAAGCGGTGAGGTATAGCAATTATGTGTTGTGGTCAACTGGAGGGAATGAAACTGAGAACAAAACCATCCTGGCAGCCTATTTAGTCCATCTGACATGTTCTTCCTTTGTTTTGGATTCCTGCATGAGTGGAATGGCTTATTGCAGATGGAAAATGAAAAACCCAGTAGGGTACGGTGCCTCATGGGACTAGCAGCGTATGTGAAAACTTCCCATAGTCTGACCAGTTTCAAACGATATCATTGCAAAACCTTCTCCCTGCCCTGCAATGCTAAATGGCAAATGCAAAGAGGAAACGGCAAAATCAAGGAGATGCAAAACATTTGACTGGAGGAACTTTCTGAAGATGGTGCAAAAATATCAGCTAAACCAATACATAGGAGTTGTTTGTGTTGTTGTTGTTGTTGTTGTTGTGTGCCTTCATTTCTGACTATCTGGCAATCCAGTCATAGCGTGTTCTTGGCAAGCTTTGCTCAAAGGAGGTTTTTTGCATTGCTTCCCCTGAGGCTGAGAGTAGGTGACTTGCCCAAGGTGACCCAGTGGGTTTCATGGACAAGCTGGGAAATGTAACTGCCTGCCAACATTTCACAGGTGAAAAACTGAGCACGTATGGGACTAAACAACATCACTCTGTGGTCATAATAGTAAAAGGTATTAAAGAGGATCACAACAGCAAGGAGAGGGTGCAGCAATTTGCTTTTGCCTGAGTCTACTGGGAAGGAGCAAGATTCCTCCCTCGCCTCTCATTTCCCTCCTACTGAGTTAGTTGACTGCAAACTCTTTTAAATAAACTTTGAACCCAGTTTTCACGCAACTGGAAGGAAGCTGAGGACAAAGGGAGGAGAAGAAAGAAATTGGGACATTTTAAAATAGCTGAATAGGCAGGATGACAGGGGATTAATGGGGATCATCCCTGCCAAGTCAGGACAGTTGTAGGGCATGCATAAAGTAGAAATAGTGTAGCACACATCATAAAAATGTTCACTTTCATGTGTGTGATGTGTTGTTTACTTTCAAGTCATTTCCGGCCCTAAAGGAATTTTCTTGGCAAGTTTTGTTTCAAGAGGAGGTTTGCCATTGCCTTTCCTTGAGGCTGAGAGAGTGTGACTTGCCGAAGGTATCTCAGTGGGTTTTCATGGCCAACTGGGAATCAAACCCTAGCTCCAGAGCCACAGTCCAATGACTAGCCACACTAGTTCAGTTTCATACTATACATTTTATAGACTTTACATGTTTTTAATGCATGCACTGGTCCATTTTCTTTTAAAAAGTATGAATTAAAGTGCACGTCTTCTCTCACACAACATTGCAAGGGTTTTGTGGGTTATATTTTTGTACCACCCATAAACAAATCCTAGTTTTGGGTGATGCCTTAAGGTTGTTTGTGTTGCTATTTAGGTTTTGTGAAAGAGGTGAACTTGTTTTTGAACGTTTCTCTGTATGGCTGACATCAGCAGATCCAAGCCGCTTCAGGCTAACAGATTCCCACAAAATCCCATGCTCCTGCGTCCTTCCGTTTCCAAGCAGTTGCTCTGATGAATACACAAACCAGACTTTCTCTGTGGGTTTGCCTCTCTCCTGGGACCCTTTCTTCTTCTTTCCAAATCCAGCTGGGTGCCCCCATTGAAACTGCCTTGTAAATGAAATCAGATGTTCCACGTAGTTGGAAAGAGGCCAAAGATCTCTGGAAAACTGGCTGGAATGTTTGTTTCCCTTTGGAATACCTCCATTCCCTTTTCTGGCTTGTTTTCCAAGCAGCATCTCTCTGGCTCCTGGATGGAAGGGTGTTCCCTCCCCACTTTACTTAGGTTTATTATTATGTTTATATACTTGGGAGTGGATGTCTGAGCTTGGTTGACTGTGAACTGAGTAGGCCAATCCTAACCTTGTTGTATCATTAGGAAAGCTGCCTGGCTGCCATTACTAGTGGGAGGGAGGCTTATAGCTAAGTCGGAAAATGACTGTACTAGAGTTTACATACTTCTATAGAATCACATTGCTTTTTTAGCTGCTCAATCACAGATGACCATGTTCAGTTATAGCTTACTAGGACTCTTTGGATCCATTCGTCACACTGTACTGTTTGTCAAACCAGTGTCCCCCATCCTTTATCTGTGCATTCAATTTTCTCTCCCAAGTGCAGTTCTTACATTTCCCCTGTTGAAGTTCATTTTGTAGTTGTGGCCCACTTTTCTAACCTATTAAAGTCATTCGGAATTTTGATCCCTACTCTTCGCTGGGGTATTAGCTACTCGTCCCCTAATTTAGTGTCATCTGCAAATTTGATAGCATGCCCTCTATTCCTTCACCAAGTCACTGATAAAGATGTTGAATAGCAAAACTGGGCCCAGGAAGAGAGCCTTGTGGGACCCCACTGGTCCCTTCTCTCCAGGATGAAGAAGAGGAGCCATTGCTGATCAACCCTTGGGTTCGGCCATCACCCAATTAAACAAATCCACCTGACAGTTGCATTGTCTACCCCCAGGGGTAGGCAATCTTTTGGAGGAGCCGGGGGGCCGGGTTGCTGTCCCCTCAGACAACTGGGGGGCCGAAGCCAAAAATAATAATTAAAAAAAATTTTTTTTTAATAAATATAAACTAACTGACTGGACAAATGTAGGAACAACAATTTCAATGGAAGACACTTTTTTTAAAAAAATGGAGGACAGCAAAAAAATTGCTGATTTTTGAAAAATGTTTAAATAAATGCGTGTTTCTGAGGCTTCTATAGACAATTGCCCCCAAAGGCCCCGGCGGCATTCGTGGCCAGCGGCTGGGGCCGGTCCCAAGGCCTCGCCGGGCCGCATCCGGCCTGCGGGCCGCAGGTTGCCTACCCCTGGTCTACCCCATATTTACAACTTTCTCTCGCTTGCTTGCAAAAGTTTCAATGGGGACTTATTTATCAGTGAAACAGAGTGGTCAGATGCGCATAACTGCAAAGGAGGACAATGGCATCGCAACATC
>NC_056525.1:4949593-4951335 GCF_019175285.1 Sceloporus undulatus | reverse complement strand
CTTCTTGGTTTTGTTAGATGAGCCTCACTGGCTAAGTGCATTCTAGCTGAGTGGGTTCCATTGCTCTGTTTAAAAGAGAGGTGGTAAGATTCCATCTCCTATCTCTTTGTCTCTTACTGTTCTAGTTGGTTTTTTTTTTGACACTCTGCACATGCTCCAGAGTTTTCTTGCTTTCCCTTCCTAGATGTAAAATGTAAGGAAATAGTCAATACCCTCATGTCTCATAGGTATTGTGTTTTGTGTGGATGTATGTGACTCAGCTACACTTTCTGGCTTCTTGACCTTGTTTTGTCTCTTGCCTCCCAGAGAATATAACCAGTCATTCCTTCTGGCCTCTGACAATGTCTCCTTCTAAATGGCTGTGCTTTCATTCTAAAGATCACATGCTAGGGCCATTTGGCTACTCAGGCCAAGATGCACTTTTGATATCAAATTGCAGGTCAGAGATTATCATTTAGATATATTAAAAAGGTGTAGATCAATGCCTATCATTTCGTAGATCGATGCCTATCAGGGAGCAGAAAAATGCTCCACTTGGTGTGTTTTGTTTTGTTTTTTTTTTTTTACATTTTTTACATTTTTGCATTGTAAATGGGAGTTTGGGGGGTAGCCTTACAGAAGCCTTGTGGGTGCAGAAATAAAGTCTCTGGCAGCTCCATCAGCGGCAGTTAGCAACAAGCCTATCCTAGGAGAAATGTCGGGTATAAATAAAATAAATAAATGAACAAATAAATAATGAACCTACTGAATTTTCACTGAAGCAGACACAGTCCCCAGTAGAGAGACATAGCAGAAGCCAGTGTAGCCATGAGGCCACTGCCTCACAGGATAATATAGAAAGACGCCATCAATGTAATACCAGCTGATTCCATTAAATCCTCATGCCAAAGAGCCTTTCCATTACAATGCAAAGCTCGTCTTGTCTCCCTTGCCAATACACCGCAGCCTTCTGCAGATCTAATCTCTTTAACAGGTTGATCTCTTTTTCAAGGGCATTTAATCTTATTGAGAGTGAAAGCAATTGATGTTCATTCAGCAGGTTCCCCTTTCTGCCGTGACCTGATGGATGGGTGCCTGGCAGACATGCCAAGGGCTGTGCGTGTGTAGAAGGAGGGGGAAATATCTTCTGATTCATCTTGGATTATGATCACAAAGCAACGCCTTCGTAAATTTACAGCCTCTATCAGAGCCGGTTCATGCCGCCATGGCAGTTATATCCGTATCTTTAGTGTGTGGCATCCATTAGCACAGTTTCACCTCTACTCCAGGGTCTTATTCCCACTACCTTTCAAACCAGATCGCAATTTGCTTTGAACTGGTTCAAATGACCCTAGTTCCCACTTAAATCGAATCGCTGAAGTGAAGTGAGGGGGGCCATGCACCAGACCCATTTAACCCGTGTCTTTTTGATGCTGATTTTTTCCACGTCTTTTTCGATAAACCAATTCCATGCAAGTGTGAACTGGATGAGGATCAGAATGGATTCCCCCCCCACACACACACACACACTTAAGAGATCTGCCCTCTCCATAAAATTTTATTCAATCCTCAAATTGTCTAGCATCACAGAAACTTAAAACTGCAGTTGCACATTTTAAAATATTGTTTAGGCATCCAAAGAAAAGGGCCAGGCAACACTGTCTTTCGCTGTCTTACTCTGCAGTGCTGGAAATTTAGAGGCTGAAGGAAAATTGGGGGGGGGGGGGGAGAGAAAGAATTCCTATTTGGAGGGGTAATGCCTT
>NC_056525.1:4930264-4949493 GCF_019175285.1 Sceloporus undulatus | reverse complement strand
ACACTTGCTTCATGAGAGCAGCCATTCCCAAAATGTGGTCATTTGGTCAGACTTACTTTGCCACCTGGAATGCCGGCTCTCCCAAAGACGTCACTGGGAGCCAATGGAATCCCCTTCACACTTCACCCCTTTCCACCCTTCCCAAAAATGACCAGCTTCATAAGTAAGTAACTTCTGCAGAAATAGGCAGCTGGTTTTCATTGTGAATGCACAACTGTTTGGGGTCTGACCAGTGGATTGAGAAATCTGTTTTCTCTCTCTGCCTCATGAAAGCCAGAGATATTAACTCCAGTGCCCTTCAACAAAGAGCTGTGAGCCAAAAGAAAACTATGAAGGACAAGGAGGATTGTGGTTTGTGTGGTGGTGACAGCGCCATGCGTGATTCTGTTGCCATCCAGGCCTAGTTGTCTTCACTTCATGCTGGGCTGCTCAATATCTTCCAACAGCCACATGGGTCTTGGAGCCAAATGGCCTCACCAACCTTGCCCAACCCTGTTTTACATGGTTTCATTTCTTCGCTATATATTTTTTATAATACTGTCATGCCACATTTCTACAAAAGGCACTGAGGTAAGGAAAAAAGCCAAGCTAAACAAAGCACCAGTAAAAAAAGAAAAAGAGAGAAAATTAAACTATAATGAAATATTAAAACCAAGTTACAAGCTATTTAAAATAGGGATGGGAACCCTGTCAATCCAAAGGCCATTTGCAACCTGGAGAGGCTTCTTTGTACCCTCAGAGCTCAGTTCCCACAGCCCCACCATCTCTGGAAAATAGGTTTTAAAGAATTGCACTTCTAGAAGCTTCTGGGGGTTTAATAGCTGTTTCACACACCCTCCTCCACATGCCTCAAAATGGCAGCCAATAGCCATTATTCAAAACAGGAATGGACCGTCCAGTCATTTCCTTTTTCCTAAATAATGGGCAAATGTGTCACCCAAGGATGTGGGGATCAAAACAGGTGCATACCCTCCCTGGGCACTGTTCAAATGCCAACCTCTGATTTAGAAAGACAGACTGAAAAGATTCAAAGATATAGCCAAGTTAGTCTGTAGAATCACTACGCAGAGAGATCTTGTAGCACCTTGGAGACTGACTAAAGAAAGAAGTTGGCAGCATGAGCTTTCGAAGACTTACATCTACTTCCCCAAATGCATCAGCAGAAGTAGACTTACCTGTATATACTCGACTATAAGTTGACCTCATGTATAAGTCGAAGGAAGGTTTTGGGGCCAAAATCATGGATTTTACCATGACCCATGGGTAAGTCGAGGGTAAAACTTGGAGGCTTGTTCAGTATGTGTATGTGGGCACAGAGCAAGAGAGACTGTAATTAAGGCTTTTTGCTTCAGCGTTTCAACTTCGCTTTCACCCTTCAGTCCCAGATAGTGGTGCCCAGTGCAGGCAGGAGAGGGACTCTTGAACAGCAATGAATCACCCAGGACTCTTTCTGCTTGGCTCCAAAGAAAAATAAACTCTCTCTCCATGGGAAAATCTGAAAGAGTCACTATCAGATTGCCATACTGACCCGTAAATAAGTCGACCTGGGATTTTGGGGCAAATTTGTGGGCATAAATTCTTAGACATATCCGTGTATATATGGTAAATCTAGGAAAGCTCATGCTGCCAACTTCTTTCTTTAGTTAGCCTCAAACAGACTGAAAAGATGTATCTTAAAGTCTTTTGGGAAAACCAAGAGAGTGAGAAGTGGTAGTAGAATCATTTGTTTACTGCTGTATGCCTTTCAACTCGTTTCCAGTTTAGGGCAACCCTAATGGGTTTTCTTGGCATGTTTCTTCAGAGGGGGTTTGCCACTGCAATCCTCTGAGGCTGAGAGAGTTTGGCTTGCCCATGGTTACCCAGTGGGTTTTTATGCTAGAGCGAGGATTCAAACCCTGTCCTCCAAAGTCTCAGTCCAACACTCAAATGACTATGCCACACTTGTTTCTTAGTAGAATCACAGAACCATAGAATCACAGCCTTTCATGGCGACTAGGGGGACAGGGTACAATAAAATCAATTTCACCAATTCAAAGCAATATAAACAGTAAAAAAGATCATTTGAACACAGCAACCGCCTATTAAACAATCTGACAAACTCAAGCAAGACAACTGAAAACCAACGAAAACCATTTAAGGCAAATTAAAACCATGTAGCTATTTAGATGCGGGTCTAATAGGCCCCAAAGGCTTTACATCTGGGTGCATCTACCCTGGAGAAATAATACAGTTTGACATAGCACTTTTAAGTGCTATGGAGCCATCCTATAGAATCCTGGGATTGGCAGTTTTACACTGTCTTTAGCCTTGACTGCAAAAGCATGCTGCTGCCTCATAAAACTACAAATCCCAGGATCCCATGGCATGGAACCATGACAGTAAAGTGATTGTGAGCTCCTGGCCATCAACTTTTGTTCAGACTGGTCACTAAAAAAAAGAGGATGGTGGCAGCATTATTTGCATTTTGTGCAGCTGCTTTGTCCTTTTTTATGGTATTCATTATTGGCTGGAACCCTTTTTTATTATTACTATTATTGCAGACCATTTTGAGTTTATGAGAGGACAAGTGGAAGAAATAAGCTCCTTTTGGTCTCACACATCCGCCAACTGCATCCCACACTTCTGGTGCTTTCTAGCATGTCCACATTTTTGCCGTTTCCTGGCAAGGATCAAAATGGCAGCCTAGACACCCAGACTTGCTTCAGTTTGCCTTTAATTTTGAAATAATTAATTAGGTTCCGGCTGTTTTAGATCTGCTCAGTTTGAGTGTTCTTCTGCAGGATTATTTAAAAAATCCTGTACTACTTTAAAAGCATATCAGTCTATAGTTCTTATTTGCTGGCTATTGTTCCAATCTGGGTTTTAACCTGGTGTTACTTGCTGAAATTGAATTTCTTAATTGTAGGTTACTTTAGAAATAATGCAGTTTGATACTGCTTTAACTCTCATGGCTGCATCCTATGGAATCCTGGGATTTGTCATTTGTTGTGGTGCCAGAGTTCTCTGACAGAAAAGGTTAAATATTTCAGAAAACTATAAATCCCACAGCATTAAGCCATGGCAATTAAAGCTGTATCAAACTGCATTAATTCTGCAGTGCATATGCAGCCTGGTTCAGAGGAAGGCAAGTGCAGTTGAGGCAGGGCCCAGTTTCCTGCCTGGGGACTAGGATTGTCAGAGTAAAAAGTGGAGAAGCTCCCTATAACCTTTAAGTGTTATATAAAAGAGGGATTTCAGCACATGCTGCTTATCCTGCAACCAAATAACAAGCAGTGTCTGCTAAAATTCCCTCTTCTACACAATCATGAATCCCTCTCCAGTTTCCAGTCTGACAACTCTATCTGGGACGATCCAGAAGTGGTTGGAAGTCTGTTTCAACAGCATAACCTTCACAGGTGAAAACCAGGACACATGTGGCCAAGCAATTTCAGGCTGTGATCAAGAAGGCACCGTTTATTAATGAGGAAGAAGAAACAAGCTAGGAGAGGCTGCAGCAGTTTGCTTTTGCCTGAGCCTTCTGGGAATGGCACAATTCCACTCCTGCTTTGGTCAGGCCTCATCTGGAATACTGTGTTCAGTTCTGGGCACCACAGTTCAAAAAGAGGTTCAGAAACTGGAGCGTGTCCAAAGAAGGACAACCAAGAAGAGACTGGTTTTTACTCTTATTTTAAACACAGACAACCCATCCAAACTTCTCTCGCAGGTCATTCCACAATTTGGGGGCAGCCAAAGAAAACATCCTTTGGGTTACAGTTGTTAGCCTGGTTTTGGCTGACTGGAGTAAATTTCCCCTAGAAGGCATGAGTGTATGGGGTGGGTTATATGGGAAAGGTAATCTGGACCCAAACCATATAAATATAACAACCAACAACTTTGCACCTTGGCCATAAATAAATTGGAAGCCAGTGGGCTGGCTTCAATATTGGTAAAATATGATCATTCCTAGATGTGCCAGTAACCAGTCTGGCCTAAAATTGTGATAGGAAGTGATCAGAATGAAAGAATCCTAGAATCCTAGAATTGGAAGGGATCCCCAAGGGCCATCCAGTCTAACCTCCTTCTCCTGTGAAGAAGACACAGTCCAAACACTCCCTGTGACAGATGGCCCTCCAGCTTCTGTGTAAAAACCTCCAAAGAAGGAGACTCTGCCACTTTCCAGTGTGTCCCGCTGTCAAACAACTCTGTCTGCATTTCCATACTTAATTGTACTATCATCTTCTAAAGTTACATACAGATTAGGACATGTACATTTTATTCAGAATCTTTTCTTTTCTTTCTTCTCCTTCTCCTTCCTCTTCTTTTTTTCTTTCCTTCTTCATTTTCCTCCTCTTTTCTTTTCTCCTCTTCTTTCCTCCACTCCTTCCTCTTCCTCCACTTTTTTCTCCACTCTCCTCTTCCATCTTCTTCTTCATTTTCTCCTTTTCCCTCCTTCCTCCTCTTTTCTCCTCTTCTTCCTTCCTCTTCTCCTTCCTCTTTTCTTTCCTCCTCCTTCTCCTCCTTCCTATTCCTTCATCTCCTCTTCCTTCTTCTTGTTCCTCTTTTCTTTCCTCCCTCTTCTTCCTTTTCCTTACCTTCTGCTTTCTCCTCTTCTTCTCTCCTCTTCTTCTTCCCCTCTTCTTTTGTCTTCCTTTTCCTCATCCTCCTTCTCTTCTTTCTTCTTCCAGAACCAATGTCTTTTTTTCTCTTTTGCAGATGTATAAGCAAGCCAACCTGGTTGACAACAGCATGGTCCCCAAGGGCTGGGGCTAGAGGCATTCACTGAACCTAAGGATGTTTGGAAAAAATCTGTTTGCAATCCAGACTGTGCTTTTGCTGTCGGAAACCATCTAGAAAACCAGTCCACATGTGAGGCAGCTGCGTCACCATGATACATAAAGGCAAGGGAAGGGAAGGGGGGACCCCTCACATTATCTTTTTAATAAAACAGCTTTGCTTGGATTTATGCCTTGGTTCACTTCTGGGTTGTTGTGCGTCACCGACAGCGGGAGAAGAACGGGGAAAAGACTCCAAAGGGGTAAACGTTCCATTCTTGTGTGCCAAATTGCTTCCACTTGTCACGGGCCAGAAATAACTGTGTTGGGTGACATGCAGCCTGCGTGAACAACCTGAAATGCCATTGTCACTCGGAGAATAGCCTGGGGCATGTGTGATACTTCTACATAAGAGGTGATGAGAGTGTGGCCATGGAGCTGTATATGGCCCCCAAATATATTTTTTGACCCTTGACCCACAGAGCTCCTTACACTGCCCCTTTTCTGTTCAAAGGAAGGGGAGAATCTCATCTCTGGGAAGCTTCCAGCAACAGTGATTCACCTTTTAAATAAAGTGAAATCCCCCCCCATGCTGATCAATATTTAAAAATGAACTAGAAGTAGACATGCAAAGGGGATCTAGGAATCTGTGTATACGACAAGCAACTAAACAAGCCAATATGTTCCTAGGCTGCATCAATAAGAGTATAATGTCTAGACTGAAGGAAATAATAGTAATTTTCTATTTTGCTTTGGTCTGAGCTTATCTGGAATATTATGTCCAGTTCTGGGCACCACAGTTCAAGCGGGTTATTGGCAAACTGGAGTGTGTCCAGAGGAGGGTGACCAAAATGATGAAAGGTCTGGAGATCATTAAGGCCCTATGGGGAAAGACTTAGGGAGCTGGGTATCTTTAGCCTGGGGAAGAGAAGGTTAAGAGGTGGTATGATAGCCCTGTTTAAATATTTGAAGGGATGCCATACTGAGAATGTCATATTGAGTACAAACAGGGTTCAGGAAAGGAAGAGGTACTAGGGACCATATTGTGGACATACAATGCTTCATGGAATGCACCAAGGAATTCCAGAAGAAAATCAGCATGTGCTTTGCAGACTTTAGCAAAGCATTTGATTGCATAAATCATGAAAAATTATGGAGGGCACTTAAAGACATGGGAGTGCCAACACATCTGATAGTCCCGATGAGTATAGATACTTAGGACAAGAGGCTACTGTTAGAACAGAATTCAGAGAAACAATGGTTCCCAGATGGCAAAGCTGCATCCTTTCATCCTATTTCTTCAACCTGTACACAAAGAATATCATAAGAAGAGCAAGTTTAGACACAGAAGAAAGAGGAGTGAAGACTGGAGAAGGGAATATCAATAATCTAAAATACGTGCATGACACCATACCACTAGCAGAAAACATCTACAATTTGGAACAATTACTAAAGAAGGTAAAAGAAGCAAGTGCAACTGAAGGTTTAATGCTGAACTTAAAGAAAACAAAAGTAATGACCACAGAAGAACTACATAAATTCAACCTAGATAATGAGGAAATTGAAATAGTTAAGGAATTCCCATACCTTTGGATCAAACATTGACCAGAATGGAGACTGCAGTCAAGAAATCAGAAGAAGTCAAAGGAATGGGAAGGGCAACAATGAAAGAACTAGAAAAGATCCCGAAGTGCAAAGATATTCAACTGAATACTGAAGTTAGAATCGTCCAAGCCATTGTGTTGTATCCAAGCTCCATCACCACCCATGTATGGATGTGAGAGCTGGACAGTGAAGAAAGTGGATAAGAAGAAAATCAAGTCACTTGAGAGGTGGTGCTGGAGGATATCATGGACAGCCAAAAAAACCTAACATGTGGCTTCTTGAGCAGATAAAGCCAAAAACTTTCCTGGAAGCTAATATCACCGAATTAAGGCTCTTGTACTTTGGCCACATCATGGCGAAAGCATGAAAAGACTATAATGCTAAGGAAGGTGGAAGGTAGTAGACAAAGAGGAAGACCTCATGCCAACATGGCATGCCTATTTGCTGCCTATTCGCTTCCGAGCACAATACAAGGTGTTGGTTATTACCTATAAAGCCCTACATGGCTTGGGCCCAAATTACTTGAGGGACCGCATCTCCCCATATAATCCGCCCCGCACACTCAGAACAACCGGGAAGAACTTGCTAGAAATTCCATCATCTAAATATGTTATTACTTCCCAGATGGCTTTCTCAGTAGCGGCCCCACAAATCTGGAATAGTCTTCCCGAGGAGCTCCGCCTGATCACCCCCCTGGAAACATTCAAAAAGAGGCTAAAAACGTTCGTCTTCTGTCAAGCCTTCCCCTCTGGAAAATGAACTAGTGTACTTTGATCCCATTAACTTCCTGGCTCACCCTTTTGAATGATTGTTTTAGATTTGTATATTGTATTGTGTTATTGGTTTTATCTATTTTATGATGTGTTTGTAACTGGTTTTAAATTTTGTGTACACCGCTTTGATCTTTTGGAAAAGCGGTATAAAAATAAAATTTATTATTATTATTATTATTACTATGGATAACCTCAACCAGGGAGATCATGGGCATGAATGTACAAGACCTAAACAGAGCAGTGGAGGATAGGGCAGGTTGGAGAGGTCTCATCCACAGAGTCTCCGTGAGTTGGGGACATAACAATGGCATATTGAGAATGGAGTAAGATTGTTTTCCGCTGCTGCTGCAGAGACTAGGTGGACATGGAACAATGCATTCAAACTCCAGGGAAAGAGATTCCACCTCAACATTAGGAAGAACTTCCTAACAGTAAGGAGTATGTTACAAGGGAGGCTAAGTGCTCAAATCCTATGCAAAAACTGGATTTAAATTCTGAGAATATCTCACAAAAGTGGGATCGTTTTCAAACACATCGGGGGCATTGAGCATTAATCTGGCATTAACCTGCACAGAAAGTGGACAAACTCAGCTGCTTTTTACTTTTAGGAAAATCCCGAAAGTAAAAAGTGGCTGATTTTGTCCACTTTCTGTGCAGGTTAATGTCAGATTAATGTTCAATGCCCCCAATGTGTTTGAAAATGATCCTGCTTTTGTAGGATTTGTCCACTTTCTGTGCGGGTTAATTTCAGATTAATGCTCAATGCATCCGAAAATGCTCCCACTTTTGTGGATTTAAATCCTGTTTCTGCACAGGATTTGGCCAATTCCCTTCCATGTGATAAACTAGACAGTTTATACCACTCTTCAACAGACCTTCCCTCTTGGACAGTCATTCCCAAAGTTTGGTCTTCCAGCAGTCTTCAACTCCCAGCAGCCCCAACCAACTTGGCCAACAGTCAGGAATGCTGGAAGCAGAAGTCCAAGCCATCTGGCTGACCAAAGTTTGGGAAATATATCCCTAATAATTAGAAAGGGGAAGAAACCTACATTGCAGAATTGATGCAGGCTGACACCACTTTAACTGCCATGGCTCAATGGTATGGAATTCTGGAATTTGTAATTTTGTGAGATATTTAGTCTTTTTCTGTCTGAGAACTTGGTTTTCAGGCAACAAATGCCAGGGATGTTAAGCCAGGGTGGGCAAAGTAAGGCCCAGGGAGAGCATGAGTCTTATTGCAGCCCTTGACCCTCCTGACTACTTCTTCATTGATTTCATTCTGGAAGAAAGCAGCAAGTAATTTTAGAAATGTTCTTCCAGCTGTGAGAAAGTCTGAAACCTGTGTATATTTTTTAAAACAATTATTATTTTATTAAATTCTTTTTTGTGGTTTACATTACAGATTATTGTCATTTCTGTTTAGCAATAGAATCCCAATGAAACAAACAAAGAAAAACAGTCAGCATCATCTGATCCCATGTTACAATCCCAGGGTACTTCATGTTCCCATTCAAAAAGGATTTCTCCTAACATCTCGTAAGGGAGGATGAGGACCCCATGGAGAGGTTTCCTTGTTGGAATATACAATAAAATTAAACCACATTTGTTCAAACTTGTCTTTCATCACCAGTACTTTGGCTCATTTTAAATTGTGGGTGAATTTTTCAGCCAGTGCAGTTAAGTTATTTAGCATCTTCCAATATTGAGATATTTCCATGCACGTTGCCAAGAGCTGAAAGGATATTATCTCCCTCTGGTTCAAATTCATATTTTCACCCAAGAAGATGGATAAAAGGAATAAGGCACTGCACCATTTAACATTCTGAGTTGTTACATTGATAATTAGTTGTAGGACCTCATTCCAAAATTTGTTAGCTGTAGGCACTCAAGCCAAAAGTGTTGTTAAAGTGCCTCTTTTCCACAACCCCTCCAGCACAAGGGAGAAATCTCAGGTGCAACCTTTGTCATTTTGTCTGGAGTCCAGTGCATTCATTTTAATACACCCTCCTTGCTGCTAGAGGAGATAAAGCAGTAGAGGTAGATAAAGCAGTATTCACAGCAGTCTCTGGCTGAATGTGGACCCTGCAAAATTACCAAGTTCTGTTTCCCACACATGTATGTCTAACTTATGAAGATCTAAGTCCCGTGTTGAATTCCTTCCATCATCATTGTCATCATCATTATTACTATTATTGCACAATAAATGGAGTTTCTGACACTTTCATTTTGGTTTGGTTTTGTTTCTTAGTAGAGGAGTCTATGCGGCCCACAAAGGATCCCAAAGGCAGAAAACTGGCCCACAGACCTGCTACACCCCTGATGTAAAGAAAAAGTAGTGATGATAACAATAGTCACACTTGGAGGGGGAATGCCTGCCAATCCACACTGCTTCTCCTGAAACCTTGGGAAAGCCAAATTCATAAATATTTGCAGCACATTCTGTTCTGTCTCTTTCTGCAATGCTATTACCCATCCTGATCCTGAGAGACAGGGTGGCCTATATGTTTAAAGAAATCAGAATCAGATTCTTAACACGGTGTTGCAATTTAAAGTTGGCATTTGCCTCCTCACTCCATCTAAAAGGCCTGCGTGCTTTTAAATGCCTAGCACACAATCTTTCCCGGGGGTTTGGGTGGGAGATGGGGATCAGTATTCGACATTACCACAAAATCATGCTGCAGACTTTTCCACTGGATTTTCAAAGCTCAGCTGCTTTCTCAGCAACCAAACCTTGCTTCAAAACGAGGAGGAGTGAGCTGGAATAAAAGATGTTTGTTGCATGTCAGAACCTTATTTGCAGAAACCAGACAGTATGCTCTGCTTTCAAACGTATTTATCATACAACCTGCTTCTGAATGCAACCAGAGTTTGAAAAGTTACTTTTTAAATGTTATTCAATACTTTTACTGTTCTAGCCCCCCCACACACACACACACCATGTAGGTACATGAATTGTTTTAAGGAGCTATTTTCTCAATATTAAAGGAACTAAAAGAGATGGCCAGCATTCTCTTAATGATTACTCAATCCAAAATTTGTTTATGAAAGTCATTTTCAGAGATGTTGGTTGGAATTTTCTCCTAACCTCAAGCAGTGTCCAAACTCCCTGCTCAAACACACCTTTCACTTAAAAGCATAGAACCTTAAGAGTTGGAAGGGACCCCAAGGACCACTTAGTCCAAACCCCTGCCATGTAGGAAAACACAATCAAAACACTCCTGAAAAATGCCCAACCACTGTTTCAAGACCTCCATAGATGATTCCACCACCCTCCAAGAAGATCTATTCCATTGTCAGACAGCTCTTATAGGCAAGGAAGTCTTCCTAATGTTTAGGTGGAATCTCTTTCCTTGTCATTTGAATCCATTGGTTAAAATTACTCTATCCTTCCCAGTATGGCCATTTGCTGACTGGTGCAGGGCCAGAGGGATGGCTGGCGATGGCTGCAAAAGGGCCCAGCTATGTTCCTGTAGTTCAGTGGCCCCCAGTCATTGGTCCTCTCCAGATGTTTTGGAGTTCAGCTCCCATAATTCCTGGCTGTTGGCCAAGTTGGCTGGGGCTTCTGGGATCTGAAGTTCAAAACAAATGAAGGACCAATGTGAAGTCAAAGGCTTTCATGGCCAGCATCCATAATTTTTTGTGGGTTTTTTGGGCTGACATTAGGAATAAACTCTTCTAGAACATGGCCACCTAGCCCGAAAAACCCACAAAAACCAAATGGAGGACCATTTCAGAAGTCCAAAACAAAGGATGGGAACCACTGCTATAGCTGGAGGCGTAGCATTAATGTCTAGTCCCAGCACCTCCAAAGGACTCCTGAGAAGTTGTGGAGAGAGCCTCATTGCTGTGCACCCAGCGATAGAGATGTCGATCCTAGTCGGAGTAGGTGGGATATAAAACATGGACTGCCAAAAAGACCTCACACACACACACACACACACACACACACACACTCACACAGTCTTAAAAATCCGAAATGCCAGGTTACCAATGCTTTTGACATTGATATTTAATTGCATATCTTTACACATGAGGATCTTATCTAGTTCCTTCACAGCAGTCCTTCTAAACTATAGATTTCTTCTGATTTTCGACTACAAACTCCATTTTGATTGATGTCTGAGCCACAGTAAATATTTTCATCGCCCACTGTATATCTCTTGTGTAGTTTCACCCCCCCCCCCCCCCCCCCCCAATTCTAGTCCATAAAGCACTTCAGCTTCTTCCCAAAGCAACTACTTTTCCCTGGAGGCCACTAAAGATGCTTCTTACTAGACTCCCAGTGATTCCTAAACTTTGGTCCTCCAGGTTTTGGACTTCAACTGCCAGAAGTCCCAGGCAGCTTGGCCAGTGGCCAGGAATTCTGGGAGCTGAAGTCCAAAACATCTAGAGGACCAAAGTTTGGCAATCACATTGATGTAAAATATAATATTCCCTTGTTCTCTTGCTAGGATTGCAATTTCCTCCTCCCCCCTCTTCTTGTCCTTGTCCTCCTCCTCCTCCTTTTCCCTCTTCCCTTCCTTCCTTTCTTCCTTCCTTTCCTTCTTTTCTCATCCTCCCCCATCACCACCACCAAGAACTGGAACACAGTTCTCAACCTGCACTCTGGAAGATAATGGCCCACATTCCTACCTAATATATGACACACTTTCCTAAGTAAGTGCCTTCAGCTTCCCTACTACTCAATGCATTCAGCAGGTGTGTAACCATCCAGATCACACTGACCCAAAGCCTCCACAATTTCCTCATCATTGGCTCTGCTGGCAAAGGCTAATGGGAGTTGCAGTTGAGTCAGTGAGACTGGGTCTTAGTATCAACCTCAAAGGGAACTATCCAAGGTGCTGAGTTCTATCCCCAAAAGAGATTTGGCATATTAGAGATATGGAAGCCACCAGCCACCGCTAAGTCCAAGGTGATCTGGAGGGCTACACATCCCCCTTTCTGACCTAAAGAGAAGGCAATCTTTTCAATTGTTGACCAAAAGAAGAGCAGGTCCCACAGCAATGTGTATGGTTTCCTTTTCCTCCAACAGGAAATGTTATTTACTGGAGGAAACGTGTTTGGCTTTGGATTCTCACTGGCAGTTTACATGATTATGATCATTTGGGGCTTTGCAAATCCTTCTCTGCTTCTCTTCCTGGGAATCCAATTCGTTGTCAGTTTTTTGTTTGGATATTTAAAGTCTTTCTGTTTATGCTGGAGTCACCCCCCCCCCCAAAAAAAAAAACTCCTAAAAGTACCTTTGAGGTGTCCAGGGGCCTTAAATACCTGTGTTGTTGGACATGATCCTGCAAGGACTGAACCCTTTACCTCTGCCAACCTTCTTTCCCATGAGTTTGATGAAGAAAGCGGCTGGCATGGCTTTGAAGATTGCTGTTGGCCAGTGTATTTTTGCTAAGGTTGGCTTGACATTCCCACTCCCGGCCCCAAGGATGCTTGGACAGTCTTGTCACCATTTTGTGGTTTTCAGCAACCAGGGAAAACTTCCTTTGACTTATTAAAAACGAAGTGTGGTGTGAGTGAGTCTCAAAACAACAGCATGTACTGTACTCAGAACATCTCTGCTAATGGTTATCAAAGACAGAAGAATTGGATGTGTCAGAAAGAGAATTGGATGTGTCAGAAACAGAAGCTGAAGGTCAATGCTTGGCATCCCAAGCTATGTCTGAATCTTCCTGAATCTGGCTGAGCAATAAGTCTTTGCTGATCTTTGTTTTCAAAGGGTATTTCTCAAATCTTCCAAAAGACAAATGGTGTTCTGTGAATCTGTCAACAGGAGAATATATTCAACAAGGGGGAAAGACCTCCAACCAGTTATTGGTTGTCTTTGCAAAGTTAAAGAAGTACATTACAACCATTTATGTTGAATGTACAACTGACCCATCACCAGTGTAATAGATCAAACAATGCAAATGTCAACAATACCATTTTTAAAATAAATAAATAAATGTGAGCATACAGGAGGAATCTTATTGATCTAGAAAAGGTGATTATTCTGGAGAGAAATGAGCAAGATATACCCTCCAACTGTCCCAATTTGTCCCAAACAGGAGCAGAACAACAAGAAGAATCCCCACTTCCTTTCCAGGTGAGAGGCTATGGGATGCCTCATTGCTGCCCAGTGTCACCCCCACTGATGCTGTCACCTGGCACTATCCACTTCCCCTCACCCCCCTTATAGAATCATAGAGTTGGCAGAGACCCCATGGGCCACTGAGTCCAAACCCTTGCCATGCAGGAAGACACAATCAAAGCCCTGGATGGCCATCCAAACTCTGTTTAAGTCAGGACTATCCAAGGCCCTGAAATTTCAGGACTAAAATCTGAGACTCAGGACCTTATCGCGCCACTTAAATAACCTGGCTTACCTCTTCTGAAGTCCAGGTCCCCAGTGTGCTTTGGTGGCCATTTTTTGAAGTCAGAAAGCTCCTGGTTTTGAAATGTGGCTCCCGGAGCATGCTTGGGTCCCGGGCTGCATCTGGGCTGGACTTGCCCGGCAGCATTGGCAGCAAAATGCATGCAGTATGAACCGGCTGCCTCCCAAATTAGTCTTCAATTTAGAAGAGGTAAGCCAGGTTATTTAAGCGGTGTGATAAGGTCCTCAGGGATGACTTGCTTTGGATATCAGAGGCAGATTCTATTGATATTACAAAGATGATATTGAAACAGGTGGATCTGGGTGGTGTCATTAAACAAGAGCTGTTTGGCATCAACCAAAACTATTTGCCATTTAAATAAAAACCATCAAGTCTAGCAAGTGAGAAATGTACATATATTTTCCAAGGCAGTGCCCTCACCCTGAAATTCTTCCCCCTTACCTTGAGGACTGGAGAAATGGAGCCAGACCCTGATCTAGCAACCCTAAACATACCTGAAGGGGATCTTCCTTTCCCCGCAAGCTCTAGAAGACGTGGGAAGACCAGATCTGCTGAATCAAGGATCCAGCTTTATTTGGGAGAAAGAAATGCCTTTCTGTGTCCCACCCTGACAGACAGGAATCTGAAGAGAATAGGAGCCCTGAGCTACAAGTTCATACAGTCCTACATAGCTTGCCAAATTACTATTGCGAAGCAATAGTAGTAATAGTAATAGAATTTGGGAAATTCTACTGAGCTCATGAATTGGATATCATTTTGACTTCTAGCCATCAGCTGGTCATATATTGCAGGTAAACAACCATTCCCCAGTCCTTACTACTACATGATCCATTCCCATTCCCCATTCCCTTGGTGCTGTAGTATTAAGTGCAAAAGTAGTTCAAACGTTTATTTCTGAATACTTAAACCATTCAAAACAAAGTCATTCTGAGAGGTTTAAAGTCTTTGAATCCATTTTGGAGTCTGTCTCACTAGCTTTCTGCAAACTGCTCTAAGTGCAAAAACTGTGTCCAGGTTCAGACTCACAGATAAGGCAATAAGAACATTTTTGAAATTTTCCTTACCTGAAAACATCCTTTCCTTTGCAGGAATAATGATGTTACACAGATTCTGTTCTCTTTAGAGATAGGAAATAGCACACAGTACAATAGTGGGGTGAAAACATTAGTTTTGTTCATGAGATTATTTATTTATTATATTTATTCATATCCCATTTTTCTCCAAAGTTGTAACTCAAAGCAGCTTACAATTTTTTAAAAAAAATACTATTAAAAACATACAAAAGTGAACATTAAAAAACAGAATTAAATTGATACAGTATTAAAACACATTACTCAATAAAAAATAAAATGCAATTAAAAAGATAAAAGTGCTTTAAAACCATGCAGTACAAACTCCCCAGCCAGTTCTTTCAAAACTTTTTGATTTAAAAGCCTGCCTGAATAAATAATTTGCCTTGTTTGTGTAACTCTGAAACCTCTCTAAAATGTTACCACTGTGAAATAAAGTTAGTTCCATCAGAGGCATTGCTGCAAGTTGGACTGAAGGAAGTTGGGTTTTTCTGTGGATCCTTTGGCCGGAGACTTTGCATGGATACCTTCCCATCCAGTTTCAAGGCTCCAACCAGCTCCATGTCCTACTCAAGGGATACGGTGGAGTTAATATCTTAATCCAACCCTACAGTAGGGAAGAAAATATACGAGCCCTTGGTATCTGCTGGGGTTTGGTTCAATGATCCCCCATGGATACCAAAATCCATGGATGCTCAGTTCCCATTTAATACTATGGTGTTGTGAAATGGTGTCCCTCGTATAAAATAGCAAAATTAAGGTCTTTTTTTGGGAGGGGGGGGCTTGAATCCACAGATAAAGGATCCGTGGATATCGAGGGCCGACTGTACAATATAGTTGGCCCTCCACATTTGCAGCTTTGACTTTTGCAGATTTCATTATTTACCGTTTTGATTAATATGTTCTCTCTGGGAATCTCTCGGTCCTCTAGCACAATTCTGCCAGAGGTGACCATAGAGTAACCTAGAAGTTCCTGGAAAAACACTTCTTTAGGCATTTATAGGTCCTCCAGCATGATTCTATAGTCATCTTTTGGCAGATGTTGACCATAGAGTTGTGCTGGATGACCTAGAGATTACTAGAGAGATGCTCTCCTTGGTAAAAGAGTAGTATTTATTTGCGGTTTTTAGGGTTTGCACATGCAAAGCCATGTTACCTTTGTCCTTGGCGCTCCATTTATTAATGCAATCTTTACATGCCAATGCCAGTTCAGATGTAAAAACATTCTCATGCTTCCTGAAAGGGGTCTGTTTGTGGCAGATCTCCAAAAGTAAGGCAGAATCTGCTACTATCCCCATACATAACATGCTGTTGCTGTCTATCCTTTGCACAAAGTTGCTTTTGGAAACAATTGCACACTGCCCCTTAATAAGTAATTTTAAGCATCACCCTAGGCACTGAATAGCAAACATTGAGTTCCCTAAGACAACAGTGTGGCGTAGTGAGAATTCACAGAGACCTGGCATCTTTGCAGCTTTGGCTGTTTTTGCCTTCATTTTATTATTTTAACAAATTGGGGTTTGAAAAGCCTCCTTTCATCCCAACCAGCTCCTTGTTTCTCAGGCAGCCCAACTTTCACACTGGTCTTCTCCCCAGCATCGGAGATAAAATAAAAGGTTTCTGCTTAAGAAAGTTTTCATAAATGAATAAATCTCTTAAAAGGCTACTTCGGAAAGGAAAGGCCGCCCTCTGGCGTGAATTCTGAGATCGCCAGACAAGTTACATTCGGTATCATGGGAAATTTCTCAGAACGTTTAGGAACTTTTATGAGAAACCTGTACTTAGGACAAGAGGCAAACATTGGAACAGAATACGGGGAAACCCAATGGTTTCCACTTGGCAAAGAGGTGAGGCAAGGCTGCATACTATCACTCAACTGTTCAACTTGTAGACAGAAAATATCATACAAACAGAAGATTTAGATTCAGAATAAGGAGGAGTGAAGATGGGAGGATGACACCATACTACTAATGGAAAATGTCATAGACTTAGAACAATTACTAAAGATCATTAAATAAGGAACTACAAAGGCAGGCTTACTGCTGAACACAAAGAAAACCAAAATAATGACCATGGAGGATCTACATAAATTCAATGTAGATAACGAGGAAATCAAGGCGGGGTACAGACCGCCGCTTTGCGGCGCTCTGCCGCTGTTGCCAGAAGGTCCGCGGGGGAGCCGGAGCCTTCAGACGGCCCGACTCCCGCGCGGACCGAAAAAAGAAGCTACAAAATGGAGCTTCTTTTTGCGTCGCGTTTGCGACGTAGCGAGGCGCCAGGGGCGCGCTCGCTACGTCAGCAGCGGCGCGACACGTCTGGACGCTAAGCGTCCGATACGCAAAGATGGCGGCGCCCATGTAGAAAGGGCGCCGCCATCTTGTACGGACGGAGTCCGTACTAGGCCCAGGGGCGTCTAAAAGAGACGCCCCTTTTTTAAAATGGGACGTCCGGAGGACGTCCCAAATGCCGGTTTAGAAAGCCCCCAAAATAGTCAAAGATTTCCCATACCTTTGGTCAAATATTGATCAGAACAGAGACAGCAGCCAAGAAAGTAGAAGAAGACTAGGAAATGGAAGGGCAGCCATGAACAATGTAGAAAAAAATCCTAAAGAGTAAAGATATACAACTGAGCACTAAAGTTGGAACCATCCAGGCCATTGTATCCCCCTTTGCCATGTACAGATGTGAGGGCTGGACAGTAAAGAAAGCAGATAGGAGGAAAATCAACTCAAGTGATACGTGGTGCTAGAGAAGAGTGCTGAGGATACTGGGGAGAGTCAAAATGGGTCCTTCAACAGATCAAGCCGGAAATCTCCCTGGAAGCCAAAATGGCAAAACTGAGGCTGTCGTACTTTGGCCACATCATGAGAAGGCATGAATCATTGGAAAAGACAATGATGCTGGGAAAGGTGGAAGACAGCAGAAAGAGAAGAAGACCACATGCCAGATGGCTAGACTACATCAGGACTCCCTAATGCAGCCTTGTCAAATTTGGGTCCCTATGGCTGCCACATAAAACTACAGTTCATGGGCCCCAGGTTTTTGTTGTTTGACTGGGGATAAAAGCATGCTACAAATTAGCACAGTGTCTGGATAGCTGGAGTTAAACATTGCCCCCTTTGGCTTATTCCACCACTTTAGCTGCCCCCAGAGCATCGCAAAACTAAACACTCTGCTATACCTTAACTGACATAGCAACATCCTATGGGACCCTGGGGTTTATAGTTTGGTGAGGCACTAGACCTCTCTGGCAGAGAATTCTAAATCCCTCTTTCCCTAAACTACAAACAATTCAACAGAAGGTTACCATGACAATTAAAACAGAATCATAACTGCACAGTGTGAAAGGGCCCCAGAATGATTCCATGGCACTGGACATCTGACAAGCCCTTGTTGCTTGTGAGCTGCAGAGGTGGCAAATGCTTTTGAAAGATGCCATTCCAACGCTGTTACCTGGGTAGAACTGTAAGGTAGGAAGGTTCCTTAACAACTTTAATAAAGCTTCAACAGCCTACAATTACAGTACAGGTTAAGTCTCCCTTATCTTAAATACTTGGGACCAGGGGTGTTTTTGATTTAAAATTTCATTGGTTTTTTGAATACCTGTTTTTGCATAGAAGTACATAATGAAAAATATTGAAGATGGGACCCACAAGTGTAAACACTGTAAACCAAATTATTTCCACTACATGTTGCCATCACAATTTACATTCACACTAATATAAAAATACTGTACATGTTTACAATTTTTAAACCCACCTAACAACTGGAAAAAGCAGTTAGAAGGGACCACAAGGGCCATATAGTTCTGCTGTGCAGAAATACACTATTAAAGCACTCCTGAAAGATGCTTCAGGCGGGTTACACACCGCCATTTAGTACGTAATGAATACGTACTAGGGTTAGGAAGGGGCGGTGCTTCTGCACCCCCCTAACCCTAGTATGTATTCTGTACGTACAATATGGCGGCAGCCGTTCCACACCACCGCCATATTTACGTATCGGACGCTGTGCGTCCACACGTGTCGCGGCGTCTATGACGTCGCTTAAAGAAGCTCCTTTTTGGAGCTTCTATTTCGGTCCGTGCGGAGCCGCGGGTGTGGCTGCTGCGGCTCCCGCACGGAGCAATGGCGGCGGCGGTCTGTAACCCGCCTCAGTTTGCCCACCCCTGCTCTAAATGCTTTACAATTGATCTTTACCTGGATTTCTCAAGAAGCAGCTTGCTGAGAAAGGAAGGGACGCTATCTTTTGGCTTGGTCCTATCCTCCAGCCAGCATTGCCCCAGGAACCAAATGGTGGGAGTGCAAGAGCGGTCAGTAGTTAATCCTGTCAGATTCAAGTCACCAGTTATCAAGCAAGAACAAGGGTTGAAGCAAGAGAATGGTTGTCAGCTGGTCTAGAAGTTGTTACAGCAAGTCAATAGTCCAGATACATGAAGCCAGCAAGGAGTATGGGCAGAGTCATGAATAGAGCCAGTCCAAGGTCAACAACGATAAAACACTGAAGAATACTGCAGTCACCAAGTTAGAATGGCTGCAAGCAATAATGATGTCAAGAGGCTGCTGGGAGATGTATAGGCAGCTGTCTCAAAACACCAGGTGCTTAATTAGCATTGCCTATTTAACAGCCTCTGGGATCAGTGCACTCCTTTCC
>NC_056525.1:4926076-4930239 GCF_019175285.1 Sceloporus undulatus | reverse complement strand
CTTATTATTATTATTATTATTATTATTATTATTATTATTATTATTAACCTTTATTTATAAAGCGCTGTAAGTTTACACAGCGCTGTACATCAATTTTTTTTATTTTATTTTATTTTATTTTAGTCAGACGGTTCCCTGCCCTCAGGCTTACAATCTAAAAGACACGACACAAAAGGAGAAGGGAGTGGTGGTGGGGAATAGGAATGCTTTACAATTGATCTTTACCTGGATTTCTCAAGAAGCAGCTTGCTGAGAAAAGGAAGGGACGCTACCTTTTGGCTTGGTCCTATGCTCCAGCCAGCAATTGCCCCAGGAACCAAATGGTGGGAGTGCAAGAGCTGTCAGGTAGTTAATCCTGTCCAGATCAAGTCACCAGTTATCAAGCAAGAACAAGGGTGAAGCAAGAGAATGGTTGTCAGCTGGTCTAGAAGTTGTTACAGCAAGTCAATAGTCCAGATACATGAAGCCAGCAAGGAGTATGGGCAGAGTCATGAATAACAGCCAGTCCAAGGTCAACAACGATAAACACTGAAGAATACT
This sequence comes from Sceloporus undulatus, assembly GCF_019175285.1. NCBI lineage: Eukaryota > Metazoa > Chordata > Lepidosauria > Squamata > Phrynosomatidae > Sceloporus > Sceloporus undulatus. The sequence goes on along the minus strand of NC_056525.1, from coordinate 4,929,699 downwards.
GCCAGTCACCAAGTTAGAATGGCTGCAAGCAATAATGATGTCAAGAGGCTGCTGGGAGATGTATAGGCAGCTGTCTCAAAACACCAGGTGCTTAATTAGCATTGCCTATTTAACAGCCTCTGGGATCAGTGCACTCTTTCCTTATCCCTTTAAAGTTCTGCAAAGGATGGTCATGTGTCTTCAGCATCTTCCACTTTCTGGTGGGGAGCAGCTCCCAGTTCCTTGGGCTCAGAAAGGCCACCATCACCAGGACTTATCCATTCCTGGGACTCTGACTCTTCTGAGTCTGAATTATCTGACTCCAGAGAGTAAGTTATGACAGGTTTATGCTGAATGGTAATATTTATCTTCAAGTAGTCACTGAGCATCCCATATAATGTTTATATAGCAAAAATTGATAATACAGGCATGTGTTTTATATAGGTAGCCCTCCCTCCCAATCCATGGGGTTACATTTCCAGACTTAATGTTTATAAATGAAATTGTGGATAATAGCAAACCACTATAGAATACCATGGCACTGGAGGTCCCTCAGATGTCCAGAGAGAGAAAAATAAATAATCTGCTGTGTTACTTTCAACTTCTATTTTAAAAAGTTATTTTTGGTTTTTTTATACACTTTTGGCCTCTGGAAATGCTATCTGTCTGAGAGCTTGGATGCAGACAAGGTTCCTGTTGGGGCAGCACTGAAGAGAGAGGGGTGGTATCCATTTAAGGCACATATAAATCCTTATATGTGCTTTGGGGGCATTTAAACAGCCCCCAAAGTTGAGTGTTAGAGAGGTGGGGATCGGGGAAAGCCCTCACTCATGGTAACGGCAATGAACACTGGGGAAATCTTCACTGTTCGTGGGTTAAAAGGTAGAAATCCCATATTTTGGCCACAGTGGAAGGACTGCTTGGGAGGAATCCTCACAGTTGGCAGTAGTGGAGGGATTGCATGGGTGGAAAAAAACCCCAGATGGTGGGATAAGGTTGGGGAAACCGCAAAGCTTGTTCTTCTGGTCGTAATCATCACAGCGACCATTCCCAAATGTCTAACCCTGTTTAGGGGATTCTCAAAGTTTCAACATGCTGCTAAACTTCAAAGAGAAAGCCAGTGTGGTGCAGTGGTTTGAGCATTGGACTAGGACTCTGGAGATCAGGGTTCAAATCCCCGGACCTCGGCAAGTCAGACACTCTCAGTCTCAGAGGAAGGCAAAGGCAACCCCACTCTCTGAACACATCTTGCCAAGAAACCTCTGTAATAAGTTCATCTTGGAGTCTTCATACATTGAAAATTACTTGAAAGCACACAACAACAGTTCAAAATATGCTCTTCTAGAATGAGGAAGGGCAATGAGCACATGCTACTTCCCTGGCAACTAAGGGAAGGGAAGATATGAAAGGGGAACTTCTGACAACCATGCATCATCGTTTTGCAAAACGTTTTGCCCTCCTTTGGACACACTCCAGTTTCTCAACATCCTTTTTGAATTGTGCGGCTCAGAACTGGACACAATATTCCAGGTGGGACCTGACCAAAGCAGAATAGATTGGTACTATCTCTTCCCTCGATCTAGACACAATACTTCTATTGATGCAGCCTAGAATCACATTGGCCTTTTTAGCTGCAGTATCACACTGTTGACTCATGTTCCACTTCTGGTCTACTAGGACTTCTGGGTGTGAAGCAGACAGCCCCAAAGGCAGTGGCAACCATACATGCCCAGTCCCAATGTGGGCGGCTGCTGCAGTCCTAAGCCAGTCCTCTGAAAAGGAGCAGATTTTTTCCACTCCCTTTTGGCCCAGCTCTTCTGAATTGGGGCAACCTCGAACCAGTTCCAGTCCCTGCATTTGGGGGGGGGGGGGGGTTGTGTAAATGCCATGCCTCCAGCACAGCCTGACAGTGGCCCTTTTGATCTGTTTGTTTCCTGTTCACATGTAGTCTTGTTAAGCCAGGTGTCTCCCATCCTGTATCTGTGCATTTTATTTTTTCTGCCCAAGTGCAGTACCTTCCATTTCTCCCTGTTGAAATTCATTTTGTTAGTTTGTGTTTACATCACAGCCTAAATTTCATAATTTTAAGACTCCATAGCTACCATGCTGAAACACTATAAAACCCTGTTAGGGAATGGGGAAGATGTGCATCCAATGGATGCTTCTTATGTACACAACACATGCCTGATGTGCCCTAGCACTTCCCAGCTGATGTCTGCATACATTTCCCAATGCATATTAGTGCCCATGGCTCTTCAGGACATTGGCCATTGGTTGATCCACCAATGGATGCCCTACATTGTAATGTCATGAGTAGTATAAAACCCCCAGCTCTTGTCAAACTCAAAAGTGACAGGTGCTCCGCCCCCTTTTGAGTCTTAGTCCCGACTCCTGGATATGTGAGTTCTAGGTCTTGGATATGGGGGTTCTGATCCTGGATATAGGGGTTCTATGTCCTGGATATCGGGGTTCTAGGTGTCAACAGGGTAACCGGGGGTTCTAGATTTGGGGTTCCAAGAACCCCCAAAGGTCAGCCATTTTGGGGTTTTTTACCAAAGAGGATTTCGGGGTGCACGTGTGACCCCTCTATGAACTCGTCTCAGGACCGCCGACCACGAGGAGCTGGTCTCATCCCCGTCGGACTGACAGCGTAGCAGCAAGCCGCGTTCGAAAATGACAAGCGGCAGCCATTTTATTGGTATCAACGAAAGTTTTCGGGGTGGGTGTGAGGTGTGTCCGAACTCGTCTCGGCCTCCTGAAACGAATGGTTCGGAGACCTAGCACACTCTGAGCTTCGCAAAGGCGCGACACGCGGATGGCGTCCTCACAGGGAGTGTTTTCAAAAAACGGTGCACTTTTGAGCATCGCCGATTGGCCCAAAGGACCGCACCCCCGTCCCAGATTGGCCTAAATCCCCCCACGCCTCCACGGAAGCCAATGGGGTTGGGGCGAAGGGAACAACGCCCTTGCGGCGTGCGGCATATGAAGGGGACCCTCCGCGACATTGGCTACGCCCGCTGCCGCCCACTGCTGCCTGCTGTCGAGCGCGTTCGCTTTTGGGAACAACCTGCCTGCAAAATGGAGAATTTCACAGAGATGACGCCCATGACATCGGAGCTTACAGAGACTCCCCGGCCAAAAAACGTGGCGTTACAAGGAAGCGCGACAACACAGAATCCTGTGAGGTGGTCAAACAGCTGTTTTCGATGCCCTGTGAAATAGAAGAGGCGCCCCAAAATTCTGACGGTGTGGAGAGCGAGGATTCTGACGTAGAGAGTGTGAACATGGTGTGTATGGAATTGTAATAATAATAATTTTTATTTATAGACCGCTATTCCGCAATGATCATAGCGGTGTACAGTAAAATTGCAGTACAATAAAAAAAAATTGCAAGGCCTCTCTCATCCTCAAGATGGTGGTTGGAGGAGGGCTCCTTGTCTTCCAGGCCCGGCCTCCCTCCCCCTCAAGATGGTGGTTGGAGGAGGGCTCTCCGTCTTCCAGGCCCGGCCCCTCTCCCCCTCAAGATGGTGGTTGGAGGAGGGCTCTCCGTCTTCCAGGCCAGGCCCCTCTCCCCCTCAAGATGGTGGTTGGAGGAGGGCTCTTTGTCTTTCAGGCCTGGCCTCTCTCCCCCTCAAGAGGGGGGG